>NW_027666879.1:0-169000 GCF_963457725.1 Sprattus sprattus | reverse complement strand
TTTGGTTAACCATGGGTACGAAAAAGTTGGGGGTGGTGGCGGAGGCTCCACAAAATACCCTCCCGACCGAAAACGGTCAGTCCGACGACCATGCACCTTTCTCGGACACCTTCTGAAAAATCGTAGGATCGAACCCCACATGAAGCAACTCTGAGAGAGAGAAAGATTGAAAGAGAAAGAGCCTCGGAAAATATGGGGTGAGGAATCGGTGATTTGGGCGCACTGACAGGCGGAATTCTGTACCAGCACGGTGGCTTAGTGGGTAGGGCGCGGCACCACAGACCTGATGAGCACAGGTTCGAAACCCGCAAAGGGTAAGATTCCAGAAAACCATCTGAGAATTGCAGGTTCAAATCCCAACTGAAGCAACTCTGTCCTAAGTTGTGAATGACTCCCCGGTATGAAAAAAGGCTCGACTCTATAAAGGAAAAGCTATACAGGGCGGAAGCACGATCACAAAGCACATTATATCCTTAAAAACCTACACATAATGAGCAGCTCAACACCCCGTAGTGCAACTGCGCTACACACTAAACAAACACACCACACAGTGGGGCGTGGCAGATCGGTATGAATCTCCGGTTTTCATGAGGCGAACTTGTGCTGATGACTGATCGTCTGAAGGCTGTGGCGGCAAGTGAGAAACGGAGCGAGCTATCTAGAATTCAATGGCGACCTCACTTAGACGTCCAGCAGTGCTGGGAGCTCTGTGTGTGTCTGTGGGAGCCTCATGAAGCTCACTGTGTTTGGGGGCAGTGGGCTGGGGCTGAGGGCAGTACTGGGGGTTAGGGTTAGTGCTGGGCAGTGCTGGGAGCTCTGTGTGTGTCTGTGGGACCCTCAGAGAGCTTTAATATGAAAGAAAGGCTCGACTCTATAAAGGAAAAGCTATACAGGGCGGAAGCACCGGACCACGATGCATATTGCATCCTTAAAAACCTACACATAATAAGCAGCTCAACACCCCGTAGTGCAACTGCGCTACACACTAAACAAACACACCACACAGTCAACTGCGCTACACACTAAATAAACACACCACACAGTGGGGCGTGGCAGATCGGTATGAATCTCCGGTTTTCATGAGGCGAACTTGTGCTGATGACTGATCGTCTGAAGGCTGTGGCGGCAAGTGAGAAACGGAGCGAGCTATCTAGAATTCAATGGCGACCTCAGTTAGACGTCCAGCAGTGCTGGGAGCTCTGTGTGTGTCTGTGGGAGCCTCATGAAGCTCAGTGTGTTTGGGGTTAGTGGGCTGGGGCTGAGGGCAGTACTGGGGGTTAGGGTTAGTGCTGGGCAGTGCTGGGAGCTCTCTGTGTGTCTGTGGGACCCTCAGAGAGCTTTAATAGCAGGCAGAATTTTTGGGCCTAAAGGGAGACAAGTGTGAGCCATTGGGGCTTGCTGTGACTTAATACAGTACACAGGGCAGTGTTTGGAGCTCTCTGTGTGTCTCTCTGACCTCTGGGGACCTTTAATAGACAGCAGGCTAATTAGGCCTGTCTGGGGAGGTGTGTGTGTCTGTAGGCCTCCCAGTAAGTGAACCCAACACACTGGGCAGTGTTTGGAGCTCTCTGTGTGTCTCTCTGACCTTTGGGGACCTTTAATAGACAGCAGGCTTCTTAGGCCTGTCTGGGGAGGTGTGTGTGTCTGTAGGCCTCCCAGTAAGTGAACCCAACACAGACACACACACCTCCCCAGACAGGCCTAAGAAGCCTGCTGTCTATTAAAGGTCCCCAAAGGTCAGAGAGACACCCAGAGAGCTCCAAACACTGCCCAGTGTGTTGTGCTCACTTACTGGGAGGCCTACAGACACACACACCACCCCAGACAGGCCTAAGAAGCCTGCTGTCTATTAAAGGTCCCCAAAGGTCAGAGAGACATACAGAGAGCTCCCAGCACTGCCCAGTGTGTTGGGTTCACTTACCGGGAGGCCTACAGACACACACACCTCCCCAGACAGGCCTAAGAAGCCTGCTGTCTATTAAAAGTCCCCAAAGGTCAGAGAGACACCCAGAGAGCTCCAAACACTGCCCAGTGTGTTGGGTTCACTTACTGGGAGGCCTACAGACACACACACCTCCCCAGACAGGCCTAAGAAGCCTGCTGTCTATTAAAGGTCCCCAGAGGTCAGAGAGACACACAGAGAGCTCCAAACACTGCCCAGTGTGTTGGGTTCACTTACTGGGAGGCCTACAGACACACACACCTCCCCAGACAAGCCTAATTAGCCTGCTGTCTATTAAAGGTCCCCAGAGGTCAGAGAGACACACAGAGAGCTCCAAACACTGCCCTGTGTACTGTATTAAGTCACAGCAAGCCCCAATGGCTCACACTTGTCTCCCTTTAGGCCCAAAAATTCTGCCTGCTATTAAAGCTCTCTGAGGGTCCCACAGACACACACAGAGCTCCCAGCACTGCCCAGCACTAACCCTAACCCCCAGTACTGCCCTCAGCCCCAGCCCACTGCCCCCAAACACAGTGAGCTTCATGAGGCTCCCACAGACACACACAGAGCTCCCAGCACTGCTGGACGTCTAACTGAGGTCGCCATTGAATTCTAGATAGCTCGCTCCGTTTCTCGCTTGCCGCAACAGCCTTCAGACGATCAGTCATCAGCACAAGTTTGCCTCATGAAAACCGGAGATTCATACCGATCTGCCACGCCCCACTGTGTGGTGTGTTTGTTTAGTGTGTAGCGCAGTTGCACTACGGGGTGTTGAGCTGCTTATTATGTGTAGGTTTTTAAGGATGCAATGTGTCGAGCCTTTTTTTGAGTCGAGCCTTCCTCTTGAGCCAGAGAGACCTATGTGACAAGGACCGAGTTGCTTCATGTGGGGTTCGATCCTACGATTTTCAGGTGGTTTCGTCGAAACTAACACCTTTAATGGGTGGTTTCACCGAGACTTGCCCTTCGCGGGGTTCGAACCTGTGCTTCTCAGGTACCTCAGCCACTAATATGCCTCTCCCCACTCATCCGGGGCAAATTCTCGCTAGAGAAGGGTTCGGCGCGGTGACAGAGAGCTCCGTAGAGCCCTCGGCGTCCCAGGCCTGGAGGCTGACCGCGGTGGCGGGGAGGTGGGACCTGTGAGACAGGGTGCCTCCCCTGGCGGGTCACGGTTTCCAATCGGTCAGAAGGTTTAGGAGAGGAGAGGGAAGAGAGTGTGGTCAACAGTCCGCTTCAAACCGCTTGAAAATCGGACACTCAGAGGCTGAGTTACCTCTCGTGGGAACTTTTTTTATTTTTCGTTCTGAGCCTAAGTCCACTTTTTTAGGGTGCTCTCGATTTCGCGCCGTCACCCGGTGGCAAAACCTCTTTCTGTGATCCTCCAGGCCTTAGGGGGATTTTCAGAAGGTGTCCGAGAAAGGTGCATGGTCGTCGGACTGACCGTTTTCGGTCGGGAGGGTATTTTGTGGAGCCTCCGCCACCACCCCCAACTTTTTCGTACCCTTGGTTAACCAAAACCCTACCCATGGTTAACCAAAATGGACTTAGAAAAAATCCACAGTTTTCAGACCTCCAGAGGGGTAGGACCCTGCTCAAAGGTGTCCGAGAATACTGCACCTTCAGCGGACATGCCATGAGCCTCTAGACCCCTCTATATCCTCCAGGAGGACCAGGATTTGAGGAACATGTGTCCGAGAACAGTGCACCTTCAGTGGACTGGCCCTGAGCAGCTACACCCCTGGTTACATCCTCCACAGGCACCAGGATGTGACAGAATGTGTCCGAGAATAGGTCACCTTCAGCGGACATGCCTTGAGCCTCTAGACCCCTATATATCCTCCGGGAGAGGGAGGAGAGTGTGGTCAACAGTCCGCTTCAAACCGCTTGAAAATCGGACACTCAGAGGCTAAGTTACCTCTTTGTGGAACTTTTTTTATTTTTCGTTCTGAGCCTAAGTCCACTTTTTTAGGGTGCTCTCGATTTCACGCCGTCATCCGGTGGCAAAACCTCTTTCTGTGATCCTCCAGGCCTTAGGGGGATTTTCAGAAGGTGTCCGAGAAAGGTGCATGGTCGTCGGACTGACCGTTTTCGGTCGGGAGGGTATTTTGTGGAGCCTCCGCCACCACCCCCAACTTTTTCGTACCCATGGTTAACCAAAACCCTACCCATGGTTAACCGAAATGGACTTAGAAAAAATCCACAGTTTTCAGACCTCCAGAGGGGTAGGACCCTGCTCAAAGGTGTCCGAGAATACTGCACCTTCAGCGGACATGCCATGAGCCTCTAGACCCCTCTATATCCTCCAGGAGGACCAGGATTTGAGGAACATGTGTCCGAGAACAGTGCACCCTCAGCGGACTGGCCCTGAGTAGCTAAACCCCTGGTTACATCCTCCACAGGCACCAGGATGTGACAGAATGTGTCCGAGAATAGGTCACCTTCAGCGGACATGCCTTGAGCCTCTAGACCCCTATATATCCTCCGGGAGAGGGAGGAGAGTGTGGTCAACAGTCCGCTTCAAACCGCTTGAAAATCGGACACTCAGAGGCTAAGTTACCTCTTTGTGGAACTTTTTTTATTTTTCGTTCTGAGCCTAAGTCCACTTTTTTAGGGTGCTCTCGATTTCACGCCGTCATCCGGTGGCAAAACCTCTTTCTGTGATCCTCCAGGCCTTAGGGGGATTTTCAGAAGGTGTCCGAGAAAGGTGCATGGTCGTCGGACTGACCGTTTTCGGTCGGGAGGGTATTTTGTGGAGCCTCCGCCACCACCCCCAACTTTTTCGTACCCATGGTTAACCAAAACCCTACCCATGGTTAACCAAAATGGACTTAGAAAAAATCCACAGTTTTCAGACCTCCAGAGGGGTAGGACCCTGCTCAAAGGTGTCCGAGAATACTGCACCTTCAGCGGACATGCCATGAGCCTCTAGACCCCTCTATATCCTCCAGGAGGACCAGGATTTGAGGAACATGTGTCCGAGAACAGTGCACCCTCAGCGGACTGGCCCTGAGCAGCTAAACCCCTGGTTACATCCTCCACAGGCACCAGGATGTGACAGAATGTGTCCGAGAATAGGTCACCTTCAGCGGACATGCCTTGAGCCTCTAGACCCCTATATATCCTCCGGGAGAGGGAGGAGAGTGTGGTCAACAGTCCGCTTCAAACCGCTTGAAAATCGGACACTCAGAGGCTAAGTTACCTCTTTGTGGAACTTTTTTTATTTTTCGTTCTGAGCCTAAGTCCACTTTTTTAGGGTGCTCTCGATTTCACGCCGTCATCCGGTGGCAAAACCTCTTTCTGTGATCCTCCAGGCCTTAGGGGGATTTTCAGAAGGTGTCCGAGAAAGGTGCATGGTCGTCGGACTGACCGTTTTCGGTCGGGAGGGTATTTTGTGGAGCCTCCGCCACCACCCCCAACTTTTTCGTACCCATGGTTAACCAAAACCCTACCCATGGTTAACCAAAATGGACTTAGAAAAAATCCACAGTTTTCAGACCTCCAGAGGGGTAGGACCCTGCTCAAAGGTGTCCGAGAATACTGCACCTTCAGCGGACATGCCATGAGCCTCTAGACCCCTCTATATCCTCCAGGAGGACCAGGATTTGAGGAACATGTGTCCGAGAACAGTGCACCCTCAGCGGACTGGCCCTGAGCAGCTAAACCCCTGGTTACATCCTCCACAGGCACCAGGATGTGACAGAATGTGTCCGAGAATAGGTCACCTTCAGCGGACATGCCTTGAGCCTCTAGACCCCTATATATCCTCCGGGAGAGGGAGGAGAATGTGGTCAACAGTCCGCTTCAAACCGCTTGAAAATCGGACACTCAGAGGCTGAGTTACCTCTTTGTGGAACTTTTTTTATTTTTCGTTCTGAGCCTAAGTCCACTTTTTTAGGGTGCTCTCGATTTCGCGCCGTTACCTGGTGGCAAAACCTCTTTCTGTGATCCTCCAGGCCTTAGGGGGATTTTCAGAAGGTGTCCGAGAAAGGTGCATGGTCGTCGGACTGACCGTTTTCGGTCGGGAGGGTATTTTGTGGAGCCTCCGCCACCACCCCCAACTTTTTCGTACCCATGGTTAACCAAAACCCTACCCATGGTTAACCAAAATGGTCTTAGAAAAAATCCACAGTTTTCAGACCTCCAGAGGGGTAGGACCCTGCTCAAAGGTGTCCGAGAATACTGCACCTTCAGCGGACATGCCATGAGCCTCTAGATCCCTCTATATCCTCCAGGAGGACCAGGATTTGAGGAACATGTGTCCGAGAACAGTGCACCTTCAGTGGACTGGCCCTGAGCAGCTACACCCCTGGTTACATCCTCCACAGGCACCAGGATGTGACAGAATGTGTCCGAGAATAGGTCACCTTCAGCGGACATGCCTTGAGCCTCTAGACCCCTATATATCCTCCGGGAGAGGGAGGAGAGTGTGGTCAACAGTCCGCTTCAAACCGCTTGAAAATCGGACACTCAGAGGCTAAGTTACCTCTTTGTGGAACTTTTTTTATTTTTCGTTCTGAGCCTAAGTCCACTTTTTTAGGGTGCTCTCGATTTCACGCCGTCATCCGGTGGCAAAACCTCTTTCTGTGATCCTCCAGGCCTTAGGGGGATTTTCAGAAGGTGTCCGAGAAAGGTGCATGGTCGTCGGACTGACCGTTTTCGGTCGGGAGGGTATTTTGTGGAGCCTCCGCCACCACCCCCAACTTTTTCGTACCCATGGTTAACCAAAACCCTACCCATGGTTAACCAAAATGGACTTAGAAAAAATCCACAGTTTTCAGACCTGCAGAGGGGTAGGACCCTGCTCAAAGGTGTCCGAGAATACTGCACCTTCAGCGGACATGCCATGAGCCTCTAGACCCCTCTATATCCTCCAGGAGGACCAGGATTTGAGGAACATGTGTCCGAGAACAGTGCACCCTCAGCGGACTGGCCCTGAGCAGCTACACCCCTGGTTACATCCTCCACAGGCACCAGGATGTGACAGAATGTGTCCGAGAATAGGTCACCTTCAGCGGACATGCCTTGAGCCTCTAGACCCCTATATATCCTCCGGGAGAGGGAGGAGAATGTGGTCAACAGTCCGCTTCAAACCGCTTGAAAATCGGACACTCAGAGGCTGAGTTACCTCTTTGTGGAACTTTTTTTATTTTTCGTTCTGAGCCTAAGTCCACTTTTTTAGGGTGCTCTCGATTTCGCGCCGTTACCTGGTGGCAAAACCTCTTTCTGTGATCCTCCAGGCCTTAGGGGGATTTTCAGAAGGTGTCCGAGAAAGGTGCATGGTCGTCGGACTGACCGTTTTCGGTCGGGAGGGTATTTTGTGGAGCCTCCGCCACCACCCCCAACTTTTTCGTACCCATGGTTAACCAAAACCCTACCCATGGTTAACCAAAATGGTCTTAGAAAAAATCCACAGTTTTCAGACCTCCAGAGGGGTAGGACCCTGCTCAAAGGTGTCCGAGAATACTGCACCTTCAGCGGACATGCCATGAGCCTCTAGATCCCTCTATATCCTCCAGGAGGACCAGGATTTGAGGAACATGTGTCCGAGAACAGTGCACCTTCAGTGGACTGGCCCTGAGCAGCTACACCCCTGGTTACATCCTCCACAGGCACCAGGATGTGACAGAATGTGTCCGAGAATAGGTCACCTTCAGCGGACATGCCTTGAGCCTCTAGACCCCTATATATCCTCCGGGAGAGGGAGGAGAGTGTGGTCAACAGTCCGCTTCAAACCGCTTGAAAATCGGACACTCAGAGGCTAAGTTACCTCTTTGTGGAACTTTTTTTATTTTTCGTTCTGAGCCTAAGTCCACTTTTTTAGGGTGCTCTCGATTTCACGCCGTCATCCGGTGGCAAAACCTCTTTCTGTGATCCTCCAGGCCTTAGGGGGATTTTCAGAAGGTGTCCGAGAAAGGTGCATGGTCGTCGGACTGACCGTTTTCGGTCGGGAGGGTATTTTGTGGAGCCTCCGCCACCACCCCCAACTTTTTCGTACCCATGGTTAACCAAAACCCTACCCATGGTTAACCAAAATGGACTTAGAAAAAATCCACAGTTTTCAGACCTGCAGAGGGGTAGGACCCTGCTCAAAGGTGTCCGAGAATACTGCACCTTCAGCGGACATGCCATGAGCCTCTAGACCCCTCTATATCCTCCAGGAGGACCAGGATTTGAGGAACATGTGTCCGAGAACAGTGCACCCTCAGCGGACTGGCCCTGAGCAGCTACACCCCTGGTTACATCCCTGGTTATAACCAAAATGGACTTAGAAAACACTGGAGGCCTACAGACACACACACCTCCCCAGACAGGCCTAAGAAGCCTCCTGTCTATTAAAGGTCCCCAAAGGTCAGAGAGACACCCAGAGAGCTCCAAACACTGCCCAGTGTGTTGGGTTCACTTACTGGGAGGCCTACAGACACACACACCTCCCCAGACAGGCCTAAGAAGCCTGCTGTCTATTAAAGGTCCCCAAAGGTCAGAGAGACACACAGAGAGCTCCACACACTGCCCAGTGTGTTGGGTTCACTTACTGGGAGGCCTACAGACACACACACCTCCCCAGACAGGCCTAATTAGCCTGCTGTCTATTAAAGGTCCCCAGAGGTCAGAGAGACACACAGAGAGCTCCAAACACTGCCCTGTGTACTGTATTAAGTCACAGCAAGCCCCAATGGCTCACACTTGTCTCCCTTTAGGCCCAATAATTCTGCCTGCTATTAAAGCTCTCTGAGGGTCCCACAGACACACAGAGAGCTCCCAGCACTACCCAGCACTAACCCTAACCCCCAGTACTGCCCTCAGCCCCAGCCCACTGCCCCCAAACACAGTGAGCTTCATGAGGCTCCCACAGACACACACAGAGCTCCCAGCACTGCTGGACGTCTAACTGAGGTCGCCATTGAATTCTATATAGCTTGCTCCGTTTCTCACTTGCCGCCACAGCCTTCAGACGATCAGTCATCAGCACAAGTTCGCCTCATGAAAACCGGAGATTCATACCGATCTGCCACGCCCCACTGTGTGGTGTGTTTATTTAGTGTGTAGCGCAGTTGACTGTGTGGTGTGTTTGTTTAGTGTGTAGCGCAGTTGCACTACGGGGTGTTGAGCTGCTTATTATGTGTAGGTTTTTAAGGATGCAATGTGCATCGTGGTCCGGTGCTTCCGCCCTGTATAGCTTTTCCTTTATAGAGTCGAGCCTTTCTTTCATATTAAAGCTCTCTGAGGGTCCCACAGACACACACAGAGCTCCCAGCACTGCCCAGCACTAACCCTAACCCCCAGTACTGCCCTCAGCCCCAGCCCACTGCCCCCAAACACAGTGAGCTTCATGAGGCTCCCACAGACACACACAGAGCTCCCAGCACTGCTGGACGTCTAAGTGAGGTCGCCATTGAATTCTAGATAGCTCGCTCCGTTTCTCACTTGCCGCCACAGCCTTCAGACGATCAGTCATCAGCACAAGTTCGCCTCATGAAAACCGGAGATTCATACCGATCTGCCACGGCCCACTGTGTGGTGTGTTTGTTTAGT
Organism: Sprattus sprattus; assembly: GCF_963457725.1. NCBI lineage: Eukaryota > Metazoa > Chordata > Actinopteri > Clupeiformes > Clupeidae > Sprattus > Sprattus sprattus. The sequence goes on along the minus strand of NW_027666879.1, from coordinate 159,525 downwards.
GTGTAGCGCAGTTGCACTACGGGGTGTTGAGCTGCTTATTATGTGTAGGTTTTTAAGGATATAATGTGCTTTGTGATCGTGCTTCCGCCCTGTATAGCTTTTCCTTTATAGAGTCGAGCCTTTTTTCATACCGGGGAGTCATTCACACTTAGGACAGAGTTGCTTCAGTTGGGATTTGAACCTGCAATTCTCAGATGGTTTTCTGGAATCTTACCCTTTGCGGGTTTCGAACCTGTGCTCATCAGGTCTTTGGTGCCGCGCCCTACCCACTAAGCCACCGTGCTGGTACAGAATTCCGCCTGTCAGTGCGCCCAAATCACCGATTCCTCACCCCATATTTTCCCAGGCTCTTTCTCTTTCAATCTTTCTCTCTCTCAGAGTTGCTTCATGTGGGGTTCGATCCTACGATTTTCAGGTGGTTTCGTCGAAACTAACACCTTTAATGGGTGGTTTCACCGAGACTTGCCCTTCGCGGGGTTCGAACCTGTGCTTCTCAGGTACCTCAGCCACTAATATGCCTCTCCCCACTCATCCGGGGCAAATTCTCGCTAGAGAAGGGTTCGGCGCGGTGACAGAGAGCTCCGTAGAGCCCTCGGCGTCCCCGGCCTGGAGGCTGACCGCGGTGGCGGGGAGGTGGGACCTGTGAGACAGGGTGCCTCCCCTGGCGGGTCACGGTTTCCAATCGGTCAGAAGGTTTAGGAATGGAGAAGGAGGAGAGTGTGGTCAACAGTCCGCTTCAAACCGCTTGAAAATCGGACACTCAGAGGCTGAGTTACCTCTTTGTGGAACTTTTTTTATTTTTCGTTCTGAGCCTAAGTCCACTTTTTTAGGGTGCTCTCGATTTCGCGCCGTCACCCGGTGGCAAAACCTCTTTCTGTGATCCTCCAGGCCTTAGGGGGATTTTCAGAAGGTGTCCGAGAAAGGTGCATGGTCGTCGGACTGACCGTTTTCGGTCGGGAGGGTATTTTGTGGAGCCTCCGCCACCACCCCCAACTTTTTCGTACCCATGGTTAACCAAAACCCTACCCATGGTTAACCAAAATGGACTTAGAAAAAATCCACAGTTTTCAGACCTCCAGAGGGGTAGGACCCTGCTCAAAGGTGTCCGAGAATACTGCACCTTCAGCGGACATGCCATGAGCCTCTAGACCCCTCTATATCCTCCAGGAGGACCAGGATTTGAGGAACATGTGTCCGAGAAGAGTGCACCTTCAGCGGACTGGCCCTGAGCAGCTACACCCCTGGTTACATCCTCCACAGGCACCAGGATGTGACAGAATGTGTCCGAGAATAGGTCACCTTCAGGGGACTGGCCCTGAGCAGCTACACCCCTGGTTACATCCTCCAAAAGCACCAGGATGTGACAGAATGTGTCCGAGAATAGGTCACCTTCAGCGGACTGGCCATGTGCAGCTGCACCCCTAGTAACATCCTCCACAGGCACCAGGATGTGACAGAATGTGTCCGAGAATAGGTCACCTTCAGCGGACTGACCATGTGCAGCTACACCCCTAGTTACATCCTCCACAGGCACCAGGATGTGACAGAATGTGTCCGAGAATAGGTCACCTTCAGCGGACTGGCCATGTGCAGCTACACCCCTAGTTACATCCTCCACAGGCACCAGGATGTGACAGAATGTGTCCGAGAATAGGTCACCTTCAGCGGACAGGCCATGTGCAGCTACACCCCTAGTTACATCCTCCACAGGCACCAGGATGTGAACATAATGTGTCCGAGGACAGAGCACCATCAACGGACTCTTTACCAGCTTCGAGTCCCTTGTTTTCGACTTCCAGAGGCACCATAATGTCAAAAACATGTGTCCGCCAAAGATGCACCATCAACTGACTCTCTGCGAGCTTCGAGTCCCTTGTTTTCGACTTCCAGATGCACCATAATGTCAAAAACATGTGCCCGAGAAAGATGCACCATCAACGGACTCTCTATGAGCTTCTGGGGCCTTGTTACAATCCTCCAGGAGGCTTCTGAAAAGGAGCTCTCTAGTCCCGAGATGGTACCCAGTGGCAAAACCTCTTTTTGGCATCCTCCAAGCTTAAGGGGAATCCTCAGAGAGTGTCCGAAAAAAGTGCACTGTCGTCGGACTGACCGTTTTGGCTCGGGAGGGTAGGCCATGGAGCTCGCGCCAGCACCCCCAACTTTTTTTTACCCATGGTTAACCAGTAACTATGAGTCTCTTAAGGTTCCATAAGAGAGTCATACTATGACTCTTATGGAAAAGTAACTATGACTCTGTCATAGGGTCGGGGCAAAAACGAATCTCAAGAACATTAAGGCTAAATAAATATCAGAGTTGATCCAAATGATTGAGGGAAGTTGGCTAGCAATAACCCCAATTATGGGATAAAGATTGGCTCTGAAAGAGGAAATAGCCTGGAAATTTACTGTGGGAGGAATCGGTGACTTGGTCGCACTGACAGGTGGGATTCTGTATCAGCACGGTGGCTCAGTGGGTAGGGCGCGGCACCACGAACCTGAAGAGCACAGGTTCGAAACCCGCAAAGGGTAATATTTCAGAAGAACATCTGAGAATCGCAGGTTCAAATCCCACCTGAAGCAACTATGTCCTAAGTTGCATATGAATCCCCGGAGAGAAATAACACACAAATTGCAATCAAACTCTGTAAACAGAACGTGGCAAACTCTGTAAGCAGAACATGGCATACTTTGAAGACAGAACTTGGCAAACTCTGTATACACAACCCGGCAAACTCTGTAAACGGAGTGTGGCAAACTCTGTAAACAGAACGTGGCAAACTCTGTAACAGAACTCAGCAAACTCTGTGAAAAGAACCTGGCAAGTTCTTTAAACAGAAAATATAATATTTTGTTTTTTATCTTTTTTTAAAGCCATTCGTCTCACACGTTTCACCCTAGAAAGGCGCCCGGTGTACGCCGGAGTATCCTTTCTGCCCCCGGTGATTTCGTAAAGCATCCCAGGTGCTGAGGTCCCACGGGGCCTCTACTTGGGAGGGTAGGGAATTTCGGTCGACCCCTCCCGCTGGCAGGCCGTTGCTGAGGATTGTGTAAATCAGTTGTAAAAGTCACACAGCAATCATATAATATAAAATTATATGTTTTTCGGTTTCCTAACCGTTGTCGGCAGTGGAAGTCGATTGTAAAAATCACAGGTACGGTGTTGCACCCCGCACAGTAACCGGAATTCCACGGGGTGGGCAGAGAAATCTGCCAGAACATCCAGCAGGAATGGCTGCGATGAAGAAGGGCAAGACCACAGGTCGCAAGGCTAAGTGGTCTGTAAAAGAACTAAAAACTTTGATGGAGATGGAGGAGGCTCTCGAGCAAGGCCAATACTCTGTATATTACATGAATGTGGAAATTGCAAGTCAGCTTCCAGGTAGGTCCTCCCACGAAGTGAAAGAGAAAAGACAGTGCATGAGACGGCAATCTCACAGGAGAAGCACTAAGCTCTTACTGCAGCCAACAGAGGCAAACCTGGAGAGGCAGGAAATCCCTGCTGAACTCAATCTGCTGATACAGCCACGAGGGTTACAAGCAGTAACTGGCCTCAACAGAAAATTAAGGTGGCAAGCTGGTGCTCTCATTGACATGTACACTCACGAACACGAAATCAGGGGGAGGAGAATGTGGTCAACAGTCCGCTTCAAACCGCTTGAAAATCGGACACTCAGAGGCTGAGTTACCTCTTTGTGGAACTTTTTTTATTTTTCGTTCTGAGCCTAAGTCCACTTTTTTAGGGTGCTCTCGATTTCGCGCCGTTACCTGGTGGCAAAACCTCTTTCTGTGATCCTCCAGGCCTTAGGGGGATTTTCAGAAGGTGTCCGAGAAAGGTGCATGGTCGTCGGACTGACCGTTTTCGGTCGGGAGGGTATTTTGTGGAGCCTCCGCCACCACCCCCAACTTTTTCGTACCCATGGTTAACCAAAACCCTACCCATGGTTAACCAAAATGGTCTTAGAAAAAATCCACAGTTTTCAGACCTCCAGAGGGGTAGGACCCTGCTCAAAGGTGTCCGAGAATACTGCACCTTCAGCGGACATGCCATGAGCCTCTAGATCCCTCTATATCCTCCAGGAGGACCAGGATTTGAGGAACATGTGTCCGAGAACAGTGCACCTTCAGTGGACTGGCCCTGAGCAGCTACACCCCTGGTTACATCCTCCACAGGCACCAGGATGTGACAGAATGTGTCCGAGAATAGGTCACCTTCAGCGGACATGCCTTGAGCCTCTAGACCCCTATATATCCTCCGGGAGAGGGAGGAGAGTGTGGTCAACAGTCCGCTTCAAACCGCTTGAAAATCGGACACTCAGAGGCTAAGTTACCTCTTTGTGGAACTTTTTTTATTTTTCGTTCTGAGCCTAAGTCCACTTTTTTAGGGTGCTCTCGATTTCACGCCGTCATCCGGTGGCAAAACCTCTTTCTGTGATCCTCCAGGCCTTAGGGGGATTTTCAGAAGGTGTCCGAGAAAGGTGCATGGTCGTCGGACTGACCGTTTTCGGTCGGGAGGGTATTTTGTGGAGCCTCCGCCACCACCCCCAACTTTTTCGTACCCATGGTTAACCAAAACCCTACCCATGGTTAACCAAAATGGACTTAGAAAAAATCCACAGTTTTCAGACCTGCAGAGGGGTAGGACCCTGCTCAAAGGTGTCCGAGAATACTGCACCTTCAGCGGACATGCCATGAGCCTCTAGACCCCTCTATATCCTCCAGGAGGACCAGGATTTGAGGAACATGTGTCCGAGAACAGTGCACCCTCAGCGGACTGGCCCTGAGCAGCTACACCCCTGGTTACATCCCTGGTTATAACCAAAATGGACTTAGAAAACACTGGAGGCCTACAGACACACACACCTCCCCAGACAGGCCTAAGAAGCCTCCTGTCTATTAAAGGTCCCCAAAGGTCAGAGAGACACCCAGAGAGCTCCAAACACTGCCCAGTGTGTTGGGTTCACTTACTGGGAGGCCTACAGACACACACACCTCCCCAGACAGGCCTAAGAAGCCTGCTGTCTATTAAAGGTCCCCAAAGGTCAGAGAGACACACAGAGAGCTCCACACACTGCCCAGTGTGTTGGGTTCACTTACTGGGAGGCCTACAGACACACACACCTCCCCAGACAGGCCTAATTAGCCTGCTGTCTATTAAAGGTCCCCAGAGGTCAGAGAGACACACAGAGAGCTCCAAACACTGCCCTGTGTACTGTATTAAGTCACAGCAAGCCCCAATGGCTCACACTTGTCTCCCTTTAGGCCCAATAATTCTGCCTGCTATTAAAGCTCTCTGAGGGTCCCACAGACACACAGAGAGCTCCCAGCACTACCCAGCACTAACCCTAACCCCCAGTACTGCCCTCAGCCCCAGCCCACTGCCCCCAAACACAGTGAGCTTCATGAGGCTCCCACAGACACACACAGAGCTCCCAGCACTGCTGGACGTCTAACTGAGGTCGCCATTGAATTCTATATAGCTTGCTCCGTTTCTCACTTGCCGCCACAGCCTTCAGACGATCAGTCATCAGCACAAGTTCGCCTCATGAAAACCGGAGATTCATACCGATCTGCCACGCCCCACTGTGTGGTGTGTTTATTTAGTGTGTAGCGCAGTTGACTGTGTGGTGTGTTTGTTTAGTGTGTAGCGCAGTTGCACTACGGGGTGTTGAGCTGCTTATTATGTGTAGGTTTTTAAGGATGCAATGTGCATCGTGGTCCGGTGCTTCCGCCCTGTATAGCTTTTCCTTTATAGAGTCGAGCCTTTCTTTCATATTAAAGCTCTCTGAGGGTCCCACAGACACACACAGAGCTCCCAGCACTGCCCAGCACTAACCCTAACCCCCAGTACTGCCCTCAGCCCCAGCCCACTGCCCCCAAACACAGTGAGCTTCATGAGGCTCCCACAGACACACACAGAGCTCCCAGCACTGCTGGACGTCTAAGTGAGGTCGCCATTGAATTCTAGATAGCTCGCTCCGTTTCTCACTTGCCGCCACAGCCTTCAGACGATCAGTCATCAGCACAAGTTCGCCTCATGAAAACCGGAGATTCATACCGATCTGCCACGGCCCACTGTGTGGTGTGTTTGTTTAGTGTGTAGCGCAGTTGCACTACGGGGTGTTGAGCTGCTTATTATGTGTAGGTTTTTAAGGATATAATGTGCTTTGTGATCGTGCTTCCGCCCTGTATAGCTTTTCCTTTATAGAGTCGAGCCTTTTTTCATACCGGGGAGTCATTCACACTTAGGACAGAGTTGCTTCAGTTGGGATTTGAACCTGCAATTCTCAGATGGTTTTCTGGAATCTTACCCTTTGCGGGTTTCGAACCTGTGCTCATCAGGTCTTTGGTGCCGCGCCCTACCCACTAAGCCACCGTGCTGGTACAGAATTCCGCCTGTCAGTGCGCCCAAATCACCGATTCCTCACCCCATATTTTCCCAGGCTCTTTCTCTTTCAATCTTTCTCTCTCTCAGAGTTGCTTCATGTGGGGTTCGATCCTACGATTTTCAGGTGGTTTCGTCGAAACTAACACCTTTAATGGGTGGTTTCACCGAGACTTGCCCTTCGCGGGGTTCGAACCTGTGCTTCTCAGGTACCTCAGCCACTAATATGCCTCTCCCCACTCATCCGGGGCAAATTCTCGCTAGAGAAGGGTTCGGCGCGGTGACAGAGAGCTCCGTAGAGCCCTCGGCGTCCCCGGCCTGGAGGCTGACCGCGGTGGCGGGGAGGTGGGACCTGTGAGACAGGGTGCCTCCCCTGGCGGGTCACGGTTTCCAATCGGTCAGAAGGTTTAGGAATGGAGAAGGAGGAGAGTGTGGTCAACAGTCCGCTTCAAACCGCTTGAAAATCGGACACTCAGAGGCTGAGTTACCTCTTTGTGGAACTTTTTTTATTTTTCGTTCTGAGCCTAAGTCCACTTTTTTAGGGTGCTCTCGATTTCGCGCCGTCACCCGGTGGCAAAACCTCTTTCTGTGATCCTCCAGGCCTTAGGGGGATTTTCAGAAGGTGTCCGAGAAAGGTGCATGGTCGTCGGACTGACCGTTTTCGGTCGGGAGGGTATTTTGTGGAGCCTCCGCCACCACCCCCAACTTTTTCGTACCCATGGTTAACCAAAACCCTACCCATGGTTAACCAAAATGGACTTAGAAAAAATCCACAGTTTTCAGACCTCCAGAGGGGTAGGACCCTGCTCAAAGGTGTCCGAGAATACTGCACCTTCAGCGGACATGCCATGAGCCTCTAGACCCCTCTATATCCTCCAGGAGGACCAGGATTTGAGGAACATGTGTCCGAGAAGAGTGCACCTTCAGCGGACTGGCCCTGAGCAGCTACACCCCTGGTTACATCCTCCACAGGCACCAGGATGTGACAGAATGTGTCCGAGAATAGGTCACCTTCAGGGGACTGGCCCTGAGCAGCTACACCCCTGGTTACATCCTCCAAAAGCACCAGGATGTGACAGAATGTGTCCGAGAATAGGTCACCTTCAGCGGACTGGCCATGTGCAGCTGCACCCCTAGTAACATCCTCCACAGGCACCAGGATGTGACAGAATGTGTCCGAGAATAGGTCACCTTCAGCGGACTGACCATGTGCAGCTACACCCCTAGTTACATCCTCCACAGGCACCAGGATGTGACAGAATGTGTCCGAGAATAGGTCACCTTCAGCGGACTGGCCATGTGCAGCTACACCCCTAGTTACATCCTCCACAGGCACCAGGATGTGACAGAATGTGTCCGAGAATAGGTCACCTTCAGCGGACAGGCCATGTGCAGCTACACCCCTAGTTACATCCTCCACAGGCACCAGGATGTGAACATAATGTGTCCGAGGACAGAGCACCATCAACGGACTCTTTACCAGCTTCGAGTCCCTTGTTTTCGACTTCCAGAGGCACCATAATGTCAAAAACATGTGTCCGCCAAAGATGCACCATCAACTGACTCTCTGCGAGCTTCGAGTCCCTTGTTTTCGACTTCCAGATGCACCATAATGTCAAAAACATGTGCCCGAGAAAGATGCACCATCAACGGACTCTCTATGAGCTTCTGGGGCCTTGTTACAATCCTCCAGGAGGCTTCTGAAAAGGAGCTCTCTAGTCCCGAGATGGTACCCAGTGGCAAAACCTCTTTTTGGCATCCTCCAAGCTTAAGGGGAATCCTCAGAGAGTGTCCGAAAAAAGTGCACTGTCGTCGGACTGACCGTTTTGGCTCGGGAGGGTAGGCCATGGAGCTCGCGCCAGCACCCCCAACTTTTTTTTACCCATGGTTAACCAGTAACTATGAGTCTCTTAAGGTTCCATAAGAGAGTCATACTATGACTCTTATGGAAAAGTAACTATGACTCTGTCATAGGGTCGGGGCAAAAACGAATCTCAAGAACATTAAGGCTAAATAAATATCAGAGTTGATCCAAATGATTGAGGGAAGTTGGCTAGCAATAACCCCAATTATGGGATAAAGATTGGCTCTGAAAGAGGAAATAGCCTGGAAATTTACTGTGGGAGGAATCGGTGACTTGGTCGCACTGACAGGTGGGATTCTGTATCAGCACGGTGGCTCAGTGGGTAGGGCGCGGCACCACGAACCTGAAGAGCACAGGTTCGAAACCCGCAAAGGGTAATATTTCAGAAGAACATCTGAGAATCGCAGGTTCAAATCCCACCTGAAGCAACTATGTCCTAAGTTGCATATGAATCCCCGGAGAGAAATAACACACAAATTGCAATCAAACTCTGTAAACAGAACGTGGCAAACTCTGTAAGCAGAACATGGCATACTTTGAAGACAGAACTTGGCAAACTCTGTATACACAACCCGGCAAACTCTGTAAACGGAGTGTGGCAAACTCTGTAAACAGAACGTGGCAAACTCTGTAACAGAACTCAGCAAACTCTGTGAAAAGAACCTGGCAAGTTCTTTAAACAGAAAATATAATATTTTGTTTTTTATCTTTTTTTAAAGCCATTCGTCTCACACGTTTCACCCTAGAAAGGCGCCCGGTGTACGCCGGAGTATCCTTTCTGCCCCCGGTGATTTCGTAAAGCATCCCAGGTGCTGAGGTCCCACGGGGCCTTTACTTGGGAGGGTAGGGAATTTCGGTCGACCCCTCCCGCTGGCAGGCCGTTGCTGAGGATTGTGTAAATCAGTTGTAAAAGTCACACAGCAATCATATAATATAAAATTATATGTTTTTCGGTTTCCTAACCGTTGTCGGCAGTGGAAGTCGATTGTAAAAATCACAGGTACGGTGTTGCACCCCGCACAGTAACCGGAATTCCACGGGGTGGGCAGAGAAATCTGCCAGAACATCCAGCAGGAATGGCTGCGATGAAGAAGGGCAAGACCACAGGTCGCAAGGCTAAGTGGTCTGTAAAAGAACTAAAAACTTTGATGGAGATGGAGGAGGCTCTCGAGCAAGGCCAATACTCTGTATATTACATGAATGTGGAAATTGCAAGTCAGCTTCCAGGTAGGTCCTCCCACGAAGTGAAAGAGAAAAGACAGTGCATGAGACGGCAATCTCACAGGAGAAGCACTAAGCTCTTACTGCAGCCAACAGAGGCAAACCTGGAGAGGCAGGAAATCCCTGCTGAACTCAATCTGCTGATACAGCCACGAGGGTTACAAGCAGTAACTGGCCTCAACAGAAAATTAAGGTGGCAAGCTGGTGCTCTCATTGACATGTACACTCACGAACACGAAATCAGGCGGGCGCTCACACTGGCAAGCAGGAAGGACCCGGGCGCAGCAGTGGCCATTGAGACCGCTACGGCGATGGTGATAAGGGAGGCGAGAAGAAAAGGTCCAGCGACCAAAAAGAACAGCAAAGCTGGCGAGCCGATGAAGCCCCGAAGCAAGCGAGAAATGAAGAGGGATGAGGTCCATAAACTCAGAAAACTAATGAGTACGGACCCGGCTAAGCGACCGACTGCCCAGTCCTGCTGCCTCAATTACACGAAGTGTTTGAAAGGCGTTGGATGGTGTCAGAAGGTGCCTTCAAGGGCTTGGGAGGCTTTAAGGCCGCCAGCGGGGCGGACAACGAACACTTCTCCACCCTGTTCACCCCCGAAGAGGTGCTCACACACCTCAGAAAGACGGACAGGAAATCGGCACCAGGCACGGACGGCATCGGGCGGGATGACCTACTCCTCTGGGACCCGAAGGGTGTGAAGCTATCAAAACTCTTTGGCAGCTGGCTTGCGGCGGGGTTCATACCTCAGTGTGTAAAGCCCGCGAGAACTGTACTGATACCAAAGACCTCCGACCCTCTGCTGTTGAATGACCCAAATAACTGGCGCCCAATCACTATCGGCTCGATGCTGATGCGGCTGTTCTCACGACTGCTAAATGGGCGCCTTACGAAAGCCTGCACTATCCACGACAGGCAGCGAGGGTTAAGGGACTCTCCTGGCTGTTGTGAGAATCTTCACATCCTTCAAAGTCTGGTTAAAGCCAGCAGGAGGGAGAGAAAGTCACTAGCGGTGGTGCTCGTGGACGTGGCAAAGGCTTTCGATACGGTGACACACGAGCACTTGCTTGCAGTGCTCAGGCAGAGAGGTCTGGAGAGGTCACATCATAAACACAATACAAAGCTCGTACGACGGAGGCGTAACTTGCATTGAAGCCGGGGGAGAACAATCTGAACCCATTGCAATGAAAGTCGGTGTGAAGCAGGGTGACCCACTGTCCCCATTGCTTTTCAATCTGGCTCTTGATCCACTGCTCCACACACTGGAAAGCCTCGGTAAGGGAGTAAAGATCGCAGACACAAAGCTGGTCTCGCTTGCATTCGCAGATGACCTGGTGCTGGTCAGCGACACACTGAATGACTTCTGTGCCCTGACGGGGCTTAAGGTGCACACAAGCAAGTGCTTCGGCTTCATGGTTACCCCCTTGAAACACAGCATGAAAATGAAAGTGAATGACTGTCCCCCCTGGCAGATCGAGGGGACACCAATAGAAATGGTTGAAAGTGGAAGGGCGGTAAGATATCTGGGAATTCAGGTCGGTCCAGTGAGGGGCCTCGAGAAACCCGACATTCTCAAAGAGTTACAAGTGGCGCTGGATAAGGTAGGGGCGACACCATTAACTGCCCCTCAAAAGATTTGGCTGCTTAAGACCTTCATAATCCCCAGGCATTTCTACCGGGCCGACCACTGCGACTACAGTATAGTTCGGCTGCGACTGCTGGACCGGCTACTACGTAGCACAGTAAAAACATGGCTGGGTCTAGCGCAGACCACATGTGATGGGTTGCTCTATGCTAGAGCGAGAGACGGAGGTCTGGGGCTACAAAAGTTGAGCGCCGTTATTCCTGCTATGCAGGCAAAGCGGTTGTGGAAACTTTTGCACTCTGATGATGAAGTCATCAGAAAGATAGCCTGGGACCAGAACGGGCTGGAGGACTGGAGAAGAGCTTGGCTCAAAGCGGGCGGGCAACTGGAGAAATTACCAACTCCAGAGGGTGTGCCAGTAACGAACGTTACTGAAGCAGATGGGGCCCCTCAGCTATCCCAGTACAAGAGACAATGCGAGTGGCAAGATGTAGAGTTCGACCGGTGGGCAGGCAAATCGGTGCAGGGAGTTGGAATAGCCTGGTTCAAAGACTCTCCAGAGTCTAATGCCTGGCTCTCCAAACTCCCAAAAGTGCAACACAAATTCTGCTCACAAGCACTACAGCTACAAGCGAACGTCTACCCTACCAGGGAATTTATGGCAAGGGGCCAAAGCAAGTGGAACGCGAGTTGCCGAGGCTGTCACGCGAGGCTTGAGTCCGCCTCACACCTCCTCGGAGCATGTCCCAGCGGTAGGGCGAAACGACTGGAGCGACACAATTTTGCATGCCATCGACTGGCAGTCGCTGCGAAGAAGCAGGGCTGGGTTGTCCACAGGGAGAAAGAATTTGGAAGCAGACCAAATGTGAGACACCCAGACTTGGTCTTTTGCAAAGATGGTAAGGCAATGGTGCTGGATGTGACAGTGCGGTTTGAAAGGAACATCAACACACTAAAACTCGCAGGCCGAGAGAAAGTAAAGCACTACAAACCCATCAAGAACTTGGTGAAACAGGTCATGGGTGTAGAGGAAGTGGAAATACACGGATTTCCACTGGGAGCGAGGGGCCTCTGGCATAAACCCAACAACAAGATCCTCAAGAGAATGGGACTTTCTAAGAGCAGTGCAAAAGCTCTCGCGTCGAGACTTTGTAAGAGTGTTCTGAGAGGATCCTTAACTATCTTGAGTGACATCCTACAAAGTAGGGATTGAATACTTTATATTAAAGTGAAAAGCTTAAGAGGAAAAGCTATACAGGGCGGAAGCACCGGACCACAATGCACATTGCATCCTTAAAAACCTACACATAATAAGCAGCTCAACACCCCGTAGTGCAACTGCGCTACACACTAAACAAACACACCACACAGTGGGACGTGGCATATCGGTAGGAATCTCCGGTTTTCATGAGGCGAACTTGTGCTGGTCCGTGGGTCAACTCACCGCCTTGAGGGACGCGCTTGGTGACAGGTCGCCCGCGGCCCTAGCGGGCTGCCGGCTCCTGACTCTCTAAGGTAGCCAAATGACTGCTGGAGGCAGACCAATGACTGCAGCTCTCCACGGTCCTGAGGACACACACACACACAGGCAGAGTGCAGGCAGAATCCCAGGCAGACTGCAGGCACACTCCCAGGCAGACTCCCATGAAAAATTTCGCCAAAAAAAAGCCCCTTTTCTTCTCGCCTCCCTTATCACCATCGCCGTAGCGGTCTCAATGGCCACTGCTGCGCCCGGGTCCTTCCTGCTTGCCAGTGTGAGCGCCCGCCTGATTTCGTGTTCGTGAGTGTACATGTCAATGAGAGCACCAGCTTGCCACCTTAATTTTCTGTTGAGGCCAGTTACTGCTTGTAACACTCGTGGCTGTATCAGCAGATTGAGTTCAGCAGGGATTTCCTGCCTCTCCAGGTTTGCCTCTGTTGGCTGCAGTAAGAGCTTAGTGCTCCTCCTGTGAGATTGCCGTCTCATGCACTGTCTTTTCTCTTTCACTTCGTGGGAGGACCTACCTGGAAGCTGACTTGCAATTTCCACATTCATGTAATATACAGAGTATTGGCCTTGCTCGAGAGCCTCCTCCATCTCCATCAAAGTTTTTAGTTCTTTTACAGACCACTTAGCCTTGCGACCTGTGGTCTTGCCCTCCTTCATCGCAGCCATTCCTGCTGGATGTTCTGGCAGATTTCTCTGCCCACCCCGTGGGGTTCCGGTTACTGTGCGGGGTGCAACACCGTACCTGTGATTTTTACAATCGACTTCCACTGCCGACAACGGTTAGGAAACCGAAAAACATATAATTTTATATTATGATTGCTGTGTGACTTTTACAACTGATTTACACAATCCTCAGCAACGGCCTGCCAGCGGGAGGGGTCGACCAAAATTCCCTACCCTCCCAAGTAGAGGCCCCGTGGGACCTCAGCACCTGGGATGCTTTACGAAATCACCGGGGGCAGAAAGGATACTCCGGCGTACACCGGGCGCCTTTCTAGGGTGAAACGTGTGAGACGAATGGCTTTAAAAAAAGATAAAAACAAAATATTATATTTTCTGTTTAAAGAACTTGCCAGGTTCTTTTCACAGAGTTTGCTGAGTTCTATTACAGAGTTTGCCACGTTCTGTTTACAGAGTTTGCCTCACTCCATTTACAGAGTTTGCCACATTCTGTTTGCAGAGTTTGCCGGGTTGTGTATACAGAGTTTGCCAAGTTCTGTCTTCAAAGTATGCCATGTTCTGCTTACAGAGTTTGCCACATTCTGTTTACAGAGTTTGATTGCGATTTGTGTGTTATTTTTCTCTGGGGATTCATATGCAACTTAGGATATAGTTGCTTCAGGTGGGATTTGAACCTGCGATTCTCAGATGTTCTTCTGAAATCTTACCCTTTGCGGGTTTCGAACCTGTGCTCTTCAGGTTCGTGGTGCCGCGCCCTACCCACTGAGCCACCGTGCTGATACAGAATCCCACCTGTCAGTGCGACCTAGTCACCGATTTCTCCCACAGTAAATTTCCAGGCTATTTCCTCTTTCAGAGCCAATCTTTATCCCATAATTGGGGTTATTGCTAGCCAACTTCCCTCAATCATTTGGATCAACTCTGATATTTATTTAGCCTTAATGTTCTTGAGATTCGTTTTTGCCCCGACCCTATGACAGAGTCATAGTTACTTTTCCATAAGAGTCATAGTATGACTCTCTTATGGAACCTTAAGAGACTCATAGTTACTGGTTAACCATGGCTAAAAAAAAAGTTGGGGGTGCTGGCGCGAGCTCCATGGCCTACCCTCCCGAGCCAAAACGGTCAGTCCGACGATAGTGCACTTTTTTCGGACACTCTCTGTGGATTCCCCTTAAGCTTGGAGGATGCCAAAAAGAGGTTTTGCCACCGGGTACCATCTCGGGACTAGAGAGCTCCTTTTCAGAAGCCTCCTGGAGGATTGTAACAAGGCCCCAGAAGCTCATAGAGAGTCCGTTGATGGTGCATCTTTCTCGGGCACATGTTTTTGACATTATGGTGCATCTGGAAGTCGAAAACAAGGGACTCGAAGCTCGCAGAGAGTCAGTTGATGGTGCATCTTTGGCGGACACATGTTTTTGACATTATGGTGCCTCTGGAAGTCGAAAACAAGGGACTCGAAGCTGGTAAAGAGTCCGTTGATGGTGCTCTGTCCTCGGACACATTATGTTCACATCCTGGTGCCTGTGGAGGATGTAACTAGGGGTGTAGCTGTATATGGCCTGTCCGCTGAAGGTGACTTATTCTCGGACACATTCTGTCACATCCTGGTGCCTGTGGAGGATGTAACTAGGGGTGTAGCTGCACATGGCCAGTCCGCTGAAGGTGACCTATTCTCGGACACATTCTGTCACATCCTGGTGCCTGTGGAGGATGTAACTAGGGGTGTAGCTGCACATGGTCAGTCCGCTGAAGGTGACCTATTCTCGGACACATTCTGTCACATGCTGGTGCCTGTGGAGGATGTTACTAGGGGTGCAGCTGCACATGGCCAGTCCGCTGAAGGTGACCTATTCTCGGACACATTCTGTCACATCCTGGTGCCTGTGGAGGATATAACCAGGGGTTTAGCTGCTCAGGGCCAGTCCGCTGAGGGTGCACTGTTCTCGGACACATGTTCCTCAAATCCTGGTCCTCCTGGAGGATATAGAGGGGTCTAGAGGCTCATGGCATGTCCGCTGAAGGTGCAGTATTCTCGGACACCTTTGAGCAGGGTCCTACCCCTCTGGAGGTCTGAAAACAGTCCGACGACCATGCACCTTTCTCGGACACCTTCTGAAAATCCCCCTAAGGCCTGGAGGATCACAGAAAGAGGTTTTGCCACCGGGTGACGGCGCGAAATCGAGAGCACCCTAAAAAAGTGGACTTGGGCTCAGAACGAAAAATAATGTGTCCGAGAATAGGTCACCTTCAGCGGACTGGCCATGTGCAGCTGCACCCCTAGTAACATCCTCCACAGGCACCAGGATGTGACAGAATGTGTCCGAGAATAGGTCACCTTCAGCGGACTGACCATGTGCAGCTACACTCCTAGTTACATCCTCCACAGGCACCAGGATGTGACAGAATGTGTCCGAGGACAGAGCACCATCAACGGACTCTTTACCAGCTTCGAGTCCCTTGTTTTCGACTTCCAGAGGCACCATAATGTCAAAAACATGTGTCCGCCAAAGATGCACCATCAACGGACTCTCTGCGAGCTTCGAGTCCCTTGTTTTCGACTTCCAGATGCACCATAATGTCAAAAACATGTGCCCGAGAAAGATGCACCATCAACGGACTCTCTATGAGCTTCTGGGGCCTTGTTACAATCCTCCAGGAGGCTTCTGAAAAGGAGCTCTCTAGTCCCGAGATGGTACCCGGTGGCAAAACCTCTTTTTGGCATCCTCCAGGCTTAAGGGGAATCCTCAGAGAGTGTCCGAAAAAAGTGCACTGTCGTCGGACTGACCGTTTTGGCTCGGGAGGGTAGGCCATGGAGCTCGCGCCAGCACCCCCAACTTTTTTTTACCCATGGTTAACCAGTAACTATGAGTCTCTTAAGTCCCAGTGTGTTGGGTTCACTTACTGGGAGGCCTACAGACCCACACACCTCCCCAGACAGGCCTAAGAAGCCTGCTGTCTATTAAAGGTCCCCGAAGGTCAGAGAGACACACACAAAGCTCCCAGCACTGCCCAGTGTGTTGTGTTCACTTACTGGGAGGCCTACAGACACACACAACACCCCAGACAGGCCTAAGAAGCCTGCTGTCTATTAAAGGTCCCCAAAGGTCAGAGAGACATACAGAGAGCTCCCAGCACTGCCCAGTGTGTTGGGTTCACTTACCGGGAGGCCTACAGACACACACACCTCCCCAGACAGGCCTAAGAAGCCTGCTGTCTATTAAAAGTCCCCAAAGGTCAGAGAGACACCCAGAGAGCTCCAAACACTGCCCAGTGTGTTGGGTTCACTTACTGGGAGGCCTACAGACACACACACCTCCCCAGACAGGCCTAAGAAGCCTGCTGTCTATTAAAGGTCCCCAGAGGTCAGAGAGACACACAGAGAGCTCCAAACACTGCCCAGTGTGTTGGGTTCACTTACTGGGAGGCCTACAGACACACACACCTCCCCAGACAAGCCTAATTAGCCTGCTGTCTATTAAAGGTCCCCAGAGGTCAGAGAGACACACAGAGAGCTCCAAACACTGCCCTGTGTACTGTATTAAGTCACAGCAAGCCCCAATGGCTCACACTTGTCTCCCTTTAGGCCCAAAAATTCTGCCTGCTATTAAAGCTCTCTGAGGGTCCCACAGACACACACAGAGCTCCCAGCACTGCCCAGCACTAACCCTAACCCCCAGTACTGCCCTCAGCCCCAGCCCACTGCCCCCAAACACAGTGAGCTTCATGAGGCTCCCACAGACACACACAGAGCTCCCAGCACTGCTGGACGTCTAACTGAGGTCGCCATTGAATTCTAGATAGCTCGCTCCGTTTCTCGCCACAGCCTTCAGACGATCAGTCTTCAGCACAAGTTTGCCTCATGAAAACCGGAGATTCATACCGATCTGCCACGCCCCACTGTGTGGTGTGTTTGTTTAGTGTGTAGCGCAGTTGCACTACGGGGTGTTGAGCTGCTTATTATGTGTAGGTTTTTAAGGATGCAATGTGTCGAGCCTTTTAGAGTCGAGCCTTCCTCTTGAGCCAGAGAGACCTATGTGACAAGGACCGAGTTGCTTCATGTGGGGTTCGATCCTACGATTTTCAGGTGGTTTCGTCGAAACTAACACCTTTAATGGGTGGTTTCACCGAGACTTGCCCCTTCGCGGGGTTCGAACCTGTGCTTCTCAGGTACCTCAGCCACTAATATGCCTCTCCCCACTCATCCGGGGCAAATTCTCGCTAGAGAAGGGTTCGGCGCGGTGACAGAGAGCTCCGTAGAGCCCTCGGCGTCCCAGGCCTGGAGGCTGACCGCGGTGGCGGGGAGGTGGGACCTGTGAGACAGGGTGCCTCCCCTGGCGGGTCACGGTTTCCAATCGGTCAGAAGGTTTAGGAGAGGAGAGGGAAGAGAGTGTGGTCAACAGTCCGCTTCAAACCGCTTGAAAATCGGACACTCAGAGGCTGAGTTTTTTCTCTTGGGAACTTTTTTTATTTTTCGTTCTGAGCCTGAGTCCACTTTTTTAGGGTGCTCTCGATTTCGCGCCGTCACCCGGTGGCAAAACCTCTTTCTGTGATCCTCCAGGCCTTAGGGGGATTTTCAGAAGGTGTCCGAGAAAGGTGCATGGTCGTCGGACTGACCGTTTTCGGTCGGGAGGGTATTTTGTGGAGCCTCCGCCACCACCCCCAACTTTTTCGTACCCATGGTTAACCAAAACCCTACCCATGGTTAACCAAAATGGACTTAGAAAAAATCCACAGTTTTCAGACCTCCAGAGGGGTAGGACCCTGCTCAAAGGTGTCCGAGAATACTGCACCTTCAGCGGACATGCCATGAGCCTCTAGATCCCTCTATATCCTCCAGGAGGACCAGGATTTGAGGAATATGTGTCCGAGAACAGTGCACCTTCAGTGGACTGGCCCTGAGCAGCTACACCCCTGGTTACATCCTCCACAGGCACCAGGATGTGACAGAATGTGTCCGAGAATAGGTCACCTTCAGCGGACATGCCTTGAGCCTCTAGACCCCTATATATCCTCCGGGAGAGGGAGGAGAGTGTGGTCAACAGTCCGCTTCAAACCGCTTGAAAATCGGACACTCAGAGGCTGAGTTACCTCTTTGTGGAACTTTTTTTATTTTTCGTTCTGAGCCTAAGTCCACTTTTTTAGGGTGCTCTCGATTTCGCGCCGTCACCCGGTGGCAAAACCTCTTTCTGTGATCCTCCAGGCCTTAGGGGGATTTTCAGAAGGTGTCCGAGAAAGGTGCATGGTCGTCGGACTGACCGTTTTCGGTCGGGAGGGTATTTTGTGGAGCCTCCGCCACCACCCCCAACTTTTTCGTACCCATGGTTAACCAAAACCCTACCCATGGTTAACCAAAATGGTCTTAGAAAAAATCCACAGTTTTCAGACGTCCAGAGGGGTAGGACCCTGCTCAAAGGTGTCCGAGAATACTGCACCTTCAGCGGACATGCCATGAGCCTCTAGATCCCTCTATATCCTCCAGGAGGACCAGGATTTGAGGAACATGTGTCCGAGAACAGTGCACCTTCAGTGGACTGGCCCTGAGCAGCTACACCCCTGGTTACATCCTCCACAGGCACCAGGATGTGACAGAATGTGTCCGAGAATAGGTCACCTTCAGCGGACATGCCTTGAGCCTCTAGACCCCTATATATCCTCCGGGAGAGGGAGGAGAGTGTGGTCAACAGTCCGCTTCAAACCGCTTGAAAATCGGACACTCAGAGGCTAAGTTACCTCTTTGTGGAACTTTTTTTATTTTTCGTTCTGAGCCTAAGTCCACTTTTTTAGGGTGCTCTCGATTTCACGCCGTCATCCGGTGGCAAAACCTCTTTCTGTGATCCTCCAGGCCTTAGGGGGATTTTCAGAAGGTGTCCGAGAAAGGTGCATGGTCGTCGGACTGACCGTTTTCGGTCGGGAGGGTATTTTGTGGAGCCTCCGCCACCACCCCCAACTTTTTCGTACCCATGGTTAACCAAAACCCTACCCATGGTTAACCAAAATGGACTTAGAAAAAATCCACAGTTTTCAGACCTCCAGAGGGGTAGGACCCTGCTCAAAGGTGTCCGAGAATACTGCACCTTCAGCGGACATGCCATGAGCCTCTAGACCCCTCTATATCCTCCAGGAGGACCAGGATTTGAGGAACATGTGTCCGAGAACAGTGCACCCTCAGCGGACTGGCCCTGAGCAGCTAAACCCCTGGTTACATCCTCCACAGGCACCAGGATGTGACAGAATGTGTCCGAGAATAGGTCACCTTCAGCGGACATGCCTTGAGCCTCTAGACCCCTATATATCCTCCGGGAGAGGGAGGAGAGTGTGGTCAACAGTCCGCTTCAAACCGCTTGAAAATCGGACACTCAGAGGCTGAGTTACCTCTTTGTGGAACTTTTTTTATTTTTCGTTCTGAGCCTAAGTCCACTTTTTTAGGGTGCTCTCGATTTCGCGCCGTCACCCGGTGGCAAAACCTCTTTCTGTGATCCTCCAGGCCTTAGGGGGATTTTCAGAAGGTGTCCGAGAAAGGTGCATGGTCGTCGGACTGACCGTTTTCGGTCGGGAGGGTATTTTGTGGAGCCTCCGCCACCACCCCCAACTTTTTCGTACCCATGGTTAACCAAAACCCTACCCATGGTTAACCAAAATGGACTTAGAAAAAATCCACAGTTTTCAGACCTCCAGAGGGGTAGGACCCTGCTCAAAGGTGTCCGAGAATACTGCACCTTCAGCGGACATGCCATGAGCCTCTAGACCCCTCTATATCCTCCAGGAGGACCAGGATTTGAGGAACATGTGTCCGAGAAGAGTGCACCTTCAGCGGACTGGCCCTGAGCAGCTACACCCCTGGTAACATCCTCCACAGGCACCAGGATGTGACAGAATGTGTCCGAGAATAGGTCACCTTCAGGGGACTGGCCCTGAGCAGCTACACCCCTGGTTACATCCTCCAAAAGCACCAGGATGTGACAGAATGTGTCCGAGAATAGGTCACCTTCAGCGGACTGGCCATGTGCAGCTGCACCCCTAGTAACATCCTCCACAGGCACCAGGATGTGACAGAATGTGTCCGAGAATAGGTCACCTTCAGCGGACTGACCATGTGCAGCTACACCCCTAGTTACATCCTCCACAGGCACCAGGATGTGACAGAATGTGTCCGAGAATAGGTCACCTTCAGCGGACTGGCCATGTGCAGCTACACCCCTAGTTACATCCTCCACAGGCACCAGGATGTGACAGAATGTGTCCGAGAATAGGTCACCTTCAGCGGACAGGCCATGTGCAGCTACACCCCTAGTTACATCCTCCACAGGCACCAGGATGTGAACATAATGTGTCCGAGGACAGAGCACCATCAACGGACTCTTTACCAGCTTCGAGTCCCTTGTTTTCGACTTCCAGAGGCACCATAATGTCAAAAACATGTGTCCGCCAAAGATGCACCATCAACTGACTCTCTGCGAGCTTCGAGTCCCTTGTTTTCGACTTCCAGATGCACCATAATGTCAAAAACATGTGCCCGAGAAAGATGCACCATCAACGGACTCTCTATGAGCTTCTGGGGCCTTGTTACAATCCTCCAGGAGGCTTCTGAAAAGGAGCTCT
Source organism: Sprattus sprattus (assembly GCF_963457725.1). NCBI lineage: Eukaryota > Metazoa > Chordata > Actinopteri > Clupeiformes > Clupeidae > Sprattus > Sprattus sprattus. The sequence continues at coordinate 138,695 of NW_027666879.1, read as the reverse complement.
CTAGTCCCGAGATGGTACCCGGTGGCAAAACCTCTTTTTGGCATCCTCCAAGCTTAAGGGGAATCCTCAGAGAGTGTCCAAAAAAAGTGCACTGTCGTCGGACTGACCGTTTTGGCTCGGGAGGGTAGGCCATGGAGCTCGCGCCAGCACCCCCAACTTTTTTTTACCCATGGTTAACCAGTAACTATGAGTCTCTTAAGGTTCCATAAGAGAGTCATACTATGACTCTTATGGAAAAGTAACTATGACTCTGTCATAGGGTCGGGGCAAAAACGAATCTCAAGAACATTAAGGCTAAATAAATATCAGAGTTGATCCAAATGATTGAGGGAAGTTGGCTAGCAATAACCCCAATTATGGGATAAAGATTGGCTCTGAAAGAGGAAATAACCTGGAAATTTACTGTGGGAGGAATCGGTGACTTGGTCTCACTGACAGGTGGGATTCTGTATCAGCACGGTGGCTCAGTGGGTAGGGCGCGGCACCACGAACCTGAAGAGCACAGGTTCGAAACCCGCAAAGGGTAAGATTTCAGAAGAACATCTGAGAATCGCAGGTTCAAATCCCACCTGATGCAACAGAACGTGGCAAACTCTGTAAGCAGAACATGGCATACTTTGAAGACAGAACTTGGCAAACTCTGTATACACAACCCGGCAAACTCTGTAAACAGAATGTGGCAAACTCTGTAAACGGAGTGAGGCAAACTCTGTAAACAGAACGTGTTAAACTCTGTAACAGAACTCAGCAAACTCTGTGAAAAGAACCTGGCAAGACAGAAAATATAATATTTTGTTTTTATCTTTTTTTAAAGCCATTCGTCTCACACGTTTCACCCTAGAAAGGCGCCCGGTGTACGCCGGAGTATCCTTTCTGCCCCCGGTGATTTCGTAAAGCATCCCAGGTGCTGAGGTCCCACGGGGCCTCTACTTGGGAGGGTAGGGAATTTCGGTCGACCCCTCCCGCTGGCAGGCCGTTGCTGAGGATTGTGTAAATCAGTTGTAAAAGTCACACATATATAAAATTATATGTTTTTCGGTTTCCTAACCGTTGTCGGCAGTGGAAGTCGATTGTAAAAATCACAGGTACGGTGTTGCACCCCGCACAGTAACCGGAATTCCACGGGGTGGGCAGAGAAATCTGCCAGAACATCCAGCAGGAATGGCTGCGATGAAGAAGGGCAAGACCACAGGTCGCAAGGCTAAGTGGTCTGTAAAAGAACTAAAAACTTTGATGGAGGAGGCTCTCGAGCAAGGCCAATACTCTGTATATTACATGAATGTGGAAATTGCAAGTCAGCTTCCAGGTAGGTCCTCCCACGAAGTGAAAGAGAAAAGACAGTGCATGAGACGGCAATCTCACAGGAGAAGCACTAAGCTCTTACTGCAGCCAACAGAGGCAAACCTGGAGAGGCAGGAAATCCCTGCTGAACTCAATCTGCTGATACAGCCACGAGGGTTACAAGCAGTAACTGGCCTCAACAGAAAATTAAGGTGGCAAGCTGGTGCTCTCATTGACATGTACACTCACGAACACGAAATCAGGCGGGCGCTCACACTGGCAAGCAGGAAGGACCCGGGCGCAGCAGTGGCCATTGAGACCGCTACGGCGATGGTGATAAGGGAGGCGAGAAGAAAAGGTCCAGCGACCAAAAAGAACAGCAAAGCTGGCGAGCCGATGAAGCCCCGAAGCAAGCGAGAAATGAAGAGGGATGAGGTCCATAAACTCAGAAAACTAATGAGTACGGACCCGGCTAAGCGACCGACTGCCCAGTCCTGCTGCCTCAATTACACGAAGTGTTTGAAAGGCGTTGGATGGTGTCAGAAGGTGCCTTCAAGGGCTTGGGAGGCTTTAAGGCCGCCAGCGGGGCGGACAACGAACACTTCTCCACCCTGTTCACCCCCGAAGAGGTGCTCACACACCTCAGAAAGACGGACAGGAAATCGGCACCAGGCACGGACGGCATCGGGCGGGATGACCTACTCCTCTGGGACCCGAAGGGTGTGAAGCTATCAAAACTCTTTGGCAGCTGGCTTGCGGCGGGGTTCATACCTCAGTGTGTAAAGCCCGCGAGAACTGTACTGATACCAAAGACCTCCGACCCTCTGCTGTTGAATGACCCGAGTAACTGGCGCCCAATCACTATCGGCTCGATGCTGATGCGGCTGTTCTCACGACTGCTAAATGGGCGCCTTACAAAAGCCTGCACTATCCACGACAGGCAGCGAGGGTTAAGGGACTCTCCTGGCTGTAGTGAGAATCTTCACATCCTTCAAAGTCTGGTTAAAGCCAGCAGGAGGGAGAGAAAGTCACTAGCGGTGGTGCTCGTGGACGTGGCAAAGGCTTTCGATACGGTGACACACGAGCACTTGCTTGCAGTGCTCAGGCAGAGAGGTCTGGATGAACACATCATAAACACAATACAAAGCTCGTACGACGGGGGCGTAACTTGCATTGAAGCCGGGGGAGAACAATCTGAACCCATTGCAATGAAAGTCGGTGTGAAGCAGGGTGACCCACTGTCCCCATTGCTTTTCAATCTGGCTCTTGATCCACTGCTCCACACACTGGAAAGCCTCGGTAAGGGAGTAAAGATCGCAGACACAAAGCTGGTCTCGCTTGCATTCGCAGATGACCTGGTGCTGGTCAGCGACACACTGAATGACTTCTGTGCCCTGACGGGGCTTAAGGTGCACGCAAGCAAGTGCTTCGGCTTCATGGTTACCCCCTTGAAACACAGCATGAAAATGAAAGTGAATGACTGTCCCCCCTGGCAGATCGAGGGGACACCAATAGAAATGGTTGAAAGTGGAAGGGCGGTAAGATATCTGGGAATTCAGGTCGGTCCAGTGAGGGGCCTCGAGAAACCCGACATTCTCAAAGAGTTACAAGTGGCGCTGGATAAGGTAGGGGCGACACCATTAACTGCCCCTCAAAAGATTTGGCTGCTTAAGACCTTCATAATCCCCAGGCATTTCTACCGGGCCGACCACTGCGACTACAGTATAGTTCGGCTGCGACTGCTGGACCGGCTACTACGTAGCACAGTAAAAACATGGCTGGGTCTAGCGCAGACCACATGTGATGGGTTGCTCTATGCTAGAGCGAGAGACGGAGGTCTGGGGCTACAAAAGTTGAGCGCCGTTATTCCTGCTATGCAGGCAAAGCGGTTGTGGAAACTTTTGCACTCTGATGATGAAGTCATCAGAAAGATAGCCTGGGACCAGAACGGGCTGGAGGACTGGAGAAGAGCTTGGCTCAAAGCGGGCGGGCAACTGGAGAAATTACCAACTCCAGAGGGTGTGCCAGTAATGAACGTTACTGAAGCAGATGGGGCCCCTCAGCTATCCCAGTACAAGAGACCATGCGAGTGGCAAGATGTAGAGTTCGACCGGTGGGCAGGCAAATCGGTGCAGGGAGTTGGAATAGCCTGGTTCAAAGACTCTCCAGAGTCTAATGCCTGGCTCTCCAAACTCCCAAAAGTGCAACACAAATTCTGCTCACAAGCACTACAGCTACAAGCGAACGTCTACCCTACCAGGGAATTTATGGCAAGGGGCCAAAGCAAGTGGAACGCGAGTTGCCGAGGCTGTCACGCGAGGCTTGAGTCCGCCTCACACCTCCTCGGAGCATGTCCCAGCGGTAGGGCGAAACGACTGGAGCGACACAATTTTGCATGCCATCGACTGGCAGTCGCTGCGAAGAAGCAGGGCTGGGTTGTCCACAGGGAGAAAGAATTTGGAAGCAGACCAAATGTGAGACACCCAGACTTGGTCTTTTGCAAAGATGGTAAGGCAATGGTGCTGGATGTGACAGTGCGGTTTGAAAGGAACATCAACACACTAAAACTCGCAGGCCGAGAGAAAGTAAAGCACTACAAACCCATCAAGAACTTGGTGAAACAGGTCATGGGTGTAGAGGAAGTGGAAATACACGGATTTCCACTGGGAGCGAGGGGCCTCTGGCATAAACCCAACAACAAGATCCTCAAGAGAATGGGACTTTCTAAGAGCAGTGCAAAAGCTCTCGCGTCGAGACTTTGTAAGAGTGTTCTGAGAGGATCCTTAACTATCTTGAGTGACATCCTACAAAGTAGGGATTGAATACTTTATATTAAAGTGAAAAGCTTAAGAGGAAAAGCTATACAGGGCGGAAGCACCGGACCACAATGCACATTGCATCCTTAAAAACCTACACATAATAAGCAGCTCAACACCCCGTAGTGCAACTGCGCTACACACTAAACAAACACACCACACAGTGGGACGTGGCATATCGGTAGGAATCTCCGGTTTTCATGAGGCGAACTTGTGCTGGTCCGTGGGTCAACTCACCGCCTTGAGGGACGCGCTTGGTGACAGGTCGCCCGCGGCCCTAGCGGGCTGCCGGCTCCTGACTCTCTAAGGTAGCCAAATGACTGCTGGAGGCAGACCAATGACTGCAGCTCTCCACGGTCCTGAGGACACACACACACACAGGCAGAGTGCAGGCAGAATCCCAGGCACACTGCAGGCACACTCCCAGGCAGACTCCCATGAAAAATTTCGCCAAAAAAAAGCCCCTTTTCTTCTCGCCTCCCTTATCACCATCGCCGTAGCGGTCTCAATGGCCACTGCTGCGCCCGGGTCCTTCCTGCTTGCCAGTGTGAGCGCCCGCCTGATTTCGTGTTCGTGAGTGTACATGTCAATGAGAGCACCAGCTTGCCACCTTAATTTTCTGTTGAGGCCAGTTACTGCTTGTAACACTCGTGGCTGTATCAGCAGATTGAGTTCAGCAGGGATTTCCTGCCTCTCCAGGTTTGCCTCTGTTGGCTGCAGTAAGAGCTTAGTGCTTCTCCTGTGAGATTGCCGTCTCATGCACTGTCTTTTCTCTTTCACTTCGTGGGAGGACCTACCTGGAAGCTGACTTGCAATTTCCACATTCATGTAATATACAGAGTATTGGCCTTGCTCGAGAGCCTCCTCCATCTCCATCAAAGTTTTTAGTTCTTTTACAGACCACTTAGCCTTGCGACCTGTGGTCTTGCCCTTCTTCATCGCAGCCATTCCTGCTGGATGTTCTGGCAGATTTCTCTGCCCACCCCGTGGGGTTCCGGTTACTGTGCGGGGTGCAACACCGTACCTGTGATTTTTACAATCGACTTCCACTGCCGACAACGGTTAGGAAACCGAAAAACATATAATTTTATATTATATGATTGCTGTGTGACTTTTACAACTGATTTACACAATCCTCAGCAACGGCCTGCCAGCGGGAGGGGTCGACCGAAATTCCCTACCCTCCCAAGTAGAGGCCCCGTGGGACCTCAGCACCTGGGATGCTTTACGAAATCACCGGGGGCAGAAAGGATACTCCGGCGTACACCGGGCGCCTTTCTAGGGTGAAACGTGTGAGACGAATGGCTTTAAAAAAAGATAAAAACAAAATATTATATTTTCTGTTTAAAGAACTTGCCAGGTTCTTTTCACAGAGTTTGCTGAGTTCTGTTACAGAGTTTGCCACGTTCTGTTTACAGAGTTTGCCACACTCCGTTTACAGAGTTTGCCGGGTTATGTATACAGAGTTTGCCAAGTTCTGTCTTCAAAGTATGCCATGTTCTGCTTACAGAGTTTGCCACGTTCTGTTTACAGAGTTTGATTGCAATTTGTGTGTTATTTCTCTCCGGGGATTCATATGCAACTTAGGACATAGTTGCTTCAGGTGGGATTTGAACCTGCGATTCTCAGATGTTCTTCTGAAATCTTACCCTTTGCGGGTTTCGAACCTGTGCTCTTCAGCATAGCCTGCCGCGCCCTACCCACTGAGCCACCGTGCTGATACAGAATCCCACCTGTCAGTGCGACCAAGTCACCGATTCCTCCCACAGTAAATTTCCAGGCTATTTCCTCTTTCAGAGCCAATCTTTATCCCATAATTGGGGTTATTGCTAGCCAACTTCCCTCAATCATTTGGATCAACTCTGATATTTATTTAGCCTTAATGTTCTTGAGATTCGTTTTTGCCCCGACCCTATGACAGAGTCATAGTTACTTTTCCATAAGAGTCATAGTATGACTCTCTTATGGAACCTTAAGAGACTAATAGTTACTGGTTAACCATGGGTAAAAAAAAGTTGGGGGTGCTGGCGCGAGCTCCATGGCCTACCCTCCCGAGCCAAAACGGTCAGTCCGACGACAGTGCACTTTTTTCGGACACTCTCTGAGGATTCCCCTTAAGCTTGGAGGATGCCAAAAAGAGGTTTTGCCACCGGGTACCATCTCGGGACTAGAGAGCTCCTTTTCAGAAGCCTCCTGGAGGATTGTAACAAGGCCCCAGAAGCTCATAGAGAGTCCGTTGATGGTGCATCTTTCTCGGGCACATGTTTTTGACATTATGGTGCATCTGGAAGTCGAAAACAAGGGACTCGAAGCTCGCAGAGAGTCAGTTGATGGTGCATCTTTGGCGGACACATGTTTTTGACATTATGGTGCCTCTGGAAGTCGAAAACAAGGGACTCGAAGCTGGTAAAGAGTCCGTTGATGGTGCTCTGTCCTCGGACACATTATGTTCACATCCTGGTGCCTGTGGAGGATGTAACTAGGGGTGTAGCTGCACATGGCCTGTCCGCTGAAGGTGACCTATTCTCGGACACATTCTGTCACATCCTGGTGCCTGTGGAGGATGTAACTAGGGGTGTAGCTGCACATGGCCAGTCCGCTGAAGGTGACCTATTCTCGGACACATTCTGTCACATCCTGGTGCCTGTGGAGGATGTAACTAGGGGTGTAGCTGCACATGGTCAGTCCGCTGAAGGTGACCTATTCTCGGACACATTCTGTCACATCCTGGTGCCTGTGGAGGATGTTACTAGGGGTGCAGCTGCACATGGCCAGTCCGCTGACGGTGACCTATTCTCGGACACATTCTGTCACATCCTGGTGCTTTTGGAGGATGTAACCAGGGGTGTAGCTGCTCAGGGCCAGTCCCCTGAAGGTGACCTATTCTCGGACACATTCTGTCACATCCTGGTGCCTGTGGAGGATGTAACCAGGGGTGTAGCTGCTCAGGGCCAGTCCGCTGAAGGTGCACTCTTCTCGGACACATGTTCCTCAAATCCTGGTCCTCCTGGAGGATATAGAGGGGTCTAGAGGCTCATGGCATGTCCGCTGAAGGTGCAGTATTCTCGGACACCTTTGAGCAGGGTCCTACCCCTCTGGAGGTCTGAAAACTGTGGATTTTTTCTAAGTCCATTTTGGTTAACCATGGGTAGGGTTTTGGTTAACCATGGGTACGAAAAAGTTGGGGGTGGTGGCGGAGGCTCCACAAAATACCCTCCCGACCGAAAACGGTCAGTCCGACGACCATGCACCTTTCTCGGACACCTTCTGAAAATCCCCCTAAGGCCTGGAGGATCACAGAAAGAGGTTTTGCCACCGGGTGACGGCGCGAAATCGAGAGCACCCTAAAAAAGTGGACTTAGGCTCAGAACGAAAAATAAAAAAAGTTCCACAAAGAGGTAACTCAGCCTCTGAGTGTCCGATTTTCAAGCGGTTTGAAGCGGACTGTTGACCACACTCTCCTCCTTCTCCACTCCTAAACCTTCTGACCGATTGGAAACCGTGACCCGCCAGGGGAGGCACCCTGTCTCACAGGTCCCACCTCCCCGCCACCGCGGTCAGCCTCCAGGCCGGGGACGCCGAGGGCTCTACGGAGCTCTCTGTCACCGCGCCGAACCCTTCTCTAGCGAGAATTTGCCCCGGATGAGTGGGGAGAGGCATATTAGTGGCTGAGGTACCTGAGAAGCACAGGTTCGAACCCCGCGAAGGGCAAGTCTCGGTGAAACCACCCATTAAAGGTGTTAGTTTCGACGAAACCACCTGAAAATCGTAGGATCGAACCCCACATGAAGCAACTCTGAGAGAGAGAAAGATTGAAAGAGAAAGAGCCTGGGAAAATATGGGGTGAGGAATCGGTGATTTGGGCAGGTTCGAAACCCGCAAAGGGTAAGATTCCAGAAAACCATCTGAGAATTGCAGGTTCAAATCCCAACTGAAGCAACTCTGTCCTAAGTTGTGAATGACATCCCGGTATGAAAAAAGGCTCGACTCTATAAAGGAAAAGCTATACAGGGCGGAAGCACGATCACAAAGCACATTATATCCTTAAAAACCTACACATAATAAGCAGCTCAACACCCCGTAGTGCAACTGCGCTACACACTAAACAAACACACCACACAGTCAACTGCGCTACACACTAAACAAACACAGCACACAGTGGGGCGTGGCAGATCGGTATGAATCTCCGGTTTTCATGAGGCGAACTTGTGCTGATGACTGATCGTCTGAAGGCTGTGGCGGCAAGTGAGAAACGGAGCGAGCTATCTAGAATTCAATGGCGACCTCACTTAGACGTCCAGCAGTGCTGGGAGCTCTGTGTGTGTCTGTGGGAGCCTCATGAAGCTCACTGTGTTTGGGGGCAGTGGGCTGGGGCTGAGGGCAGTACTGGGGGTTAGGGTTAGTGCTGGGCAGTGCTGGGAGCTCTGTGTGTGTCTGTGGGACCCTCAGAGAGCTTTAATATGAAAGAAAGGCTCGACTCTATAAAGGAAAAGCTATACAGGGCGGAAGCACCGGACCACGATGCACATTGCATCCTTAAAAACCTACACATAATAAGCAGCTCAACACCCCGTAGTGCAACTGCGCTACACACTAAACAAACACACCACACAGTCAACTGCGCTACACACTAAATAAACACACCACACAGTGGGGCGTGGCAGATCGGTATGAATCTCCGGTTTTCATGAGGCGAACTTGTGCTGATGACTGATCGTCTGAAGGCTGTGGCGGCAAGTGAGAAACGGAACGAGCTATCTAGAATTCAATGGCGACCTCAGTTAGACGTCCAGCAGTGCTGGGAGCTCTGTGTGTGTCTGTGGGAGCCTCATGAAGCTCACTGTGTTTGGGGGCAGTGGGCTGGGGCTGAGGGCAGTACTGGGGGTTAGGGTTAGTGCTGGGTAGTGCTGGGAGCTCTCTGTGTGTCTGTGGGACCCTCAGAGAGCTTTAATAGCAGGCAGAATTATTGGGCCTAAAGGGAGACAAGTGTGAGCCATTGGGGCTTGCTGTGACTTAATACAGTACACAGGGCAGTGTTTGGAGCTCTCTGTGTGTCTCTCTGACCTCTGGGGACCTTTAATAGACAGCAGGCTAATTAGGCCTGTCTGGGGAGGTGTGTGTGTCTGTAGGCCTCCCAGTAAGTGAACCCAACACACTGGGCAGTGTGTGGAGCTCTCTGTGTGTCTCTCTGACCTTTGGGGACCTTTAATAGACAGCAGGCTTCTTAGGCCTGTCTGGGGAGGTGTGTGTGTCTGTAGGCCTCCCAGTAAGTGAACCCAACACACTGGGCAGTGTTTGGAGCTCTCTGGGTGTCTCTCTGACCTTTGGGGACCTTTAATAGACAGCAGGCTTCTTAGGCCTGTCTGGGGAGGTGTGTGTGTCTGTAGGCCTCCCAGTAAGTGAACACAACACACTGGGCAGTGTTTGGAGCTCTCTGTGTGTCTCTCTGACCTTTGGGGACCTTTAATAGACAGGAGGCTTCTTAGGCCTGTCTGGGGAGGTGTGTGTGTCTGTAGGCCTCCAGTGTTTTCTAAGTCCATTTTGGTTATAACCAGGGATGTAACCAGGGGTGTAGCTGCTCAGGGCCAGTCCGCTGAGGGTGCACTGTTCTCGGACACATGTTCCTCAAATCCTGGTCCTCCTGGAGGATATAGAGGGGTCTAGAGGCTCATGGCATGTCCGCTGAAGGTGCAGTATTCTCGGACACCTTTGAGCAGGGTCCTACCCCTCTGCAGGTCTGAAAACTGTGGATTTTTTCTAAGTCCATTTTGGTTAACCATGGGTAGGGTTTTGGTTAACCATGGGTACGAAAAAGTTGGGGGTGGTGGCGGAGGCTCCACAAAATACCCTCCCGACCGAAAACGGTCAGTCCGACGACCATGCACCTTTCTCGGACACCTTCTGAAAATCCCCCTAAGGCCTGGAGGATCACAGAAAGAGGTTTTGCCACCGGATGACGGCGTGAAATCGAGAGCACCCTAAAAAAGTGGACTTAGGCTCAGAACGAAAATTAAAAAAGTTCCACAAAGAGGTAACTTAGCCTCTGAGTGTCCGATTTTCAAGCGGTTTGAAGCGGACTGTTGACCACACTCTCCTCCCTCTCCCGGAGGATATATAGGGGTCTAGAGGCTCAAGGCATGTCCGCTGAAGGTGACCTATTCTCGGACACATTCTGTCACATCCTGGTGCCTGTGGAGGATGTAACCAGGGGTGTAGCTGCTCAGGGCCAGTCCACTGAAGGTGCACTGTTCTCGGACACATGTTCCTCAAATCCTGGTCCTCCTGGAGGATATAGAGGGATCTAGAGGCTCATGGCATGTCCGCTGAAGGTGCAGTATTCTCGGACACCTTTGAGCAGGGTCCTACCCCTCTGGAGGTCTGAAAACTGTGGATTTCTTCTAAGACCATTTTGGTTAACCATGGGTAGGGTTTTGGTTAACCATGGGTACGAAAAAGTTGGGGGTGGTGGCGGAGGCTCCACAAAATACCCTCCCGACCGAAAACGGTCAGTCCGACGACCATGCACCTTTCTCGGACACCTTCTGAAAATCCCCCTAAGGCCTGGAGGATCACAGAAAGAGGTTTTGCCACCGGGTAACGGCGCGAAATCGAGAGCACCCTAAAAAAGTGGACTTAGGCTCAGAACGAAAAATAAAAAAAGTTCCACAAAGAGGTAACTCAGCCTCTGAGTGTCCGATTTTCAAGCGGTTTGAAGCGGACTGTTGACCACATTCTCCTCCCTCTTCCGGAGGATATATAGGGGTCTAGAGGCTCAAGGCATGTCCGCTGAAGGTGACCTATTCTCGGACACATTCTGTCACATCCTGGTGCCTGTGGAGGATGTAACCAGGGGTTTAGCTGCTCAGGGCCAGTCCGCTGAGGGTGCACTGTTCTCGGACACATGTTCCTCAAATCCTGTTCCTCCTGGAGGATATAGAGGGATCTAGAGGCTCATGGCATGTCCGCTGAAGGTGCAGTATTCTCGGACACCTTTGAGCAGGGTCCTACCCCTCTGGAGGTCTGAAAACTGTGGATTTTTTCTAAGACCATTTTGGTTAACCATGGGTAGGGTTTTGGTTAACCATGGGTACGAAAAAGTTGGGGGTGGTGGCGGAGGCTCCACAAAATACCCTCCCGACCGAAAACGGTCAGTCCGACGACCATGCACCTTTCTCGGACACCTTCTGAAAATCCCCCTAAGGCCTGGAGGATCACAGAAAGAGGTTTTGCCACCGGGTGACGGCGCGAAATCGAGAGCACCCTAAAAAAGTGGACTTAGGCTCAGAACGAAAAATAAAAAAAGTTCCACAAAGAGGTAACTCAGCCTCTGAGTGTCCGATTTTCAAGCGGTTTGAAGCGGACTGTTGACCACACTCTCCTCCCTCTCCCGGAGGATATATAGGGGTCTAGAGGCTCAAGGCATGTCCGCTGAAGGTGACCTATTCTCGGACACATTCTGTCACATCCTGGTGCCTGTGGAGGATGTAGATTCAGATTCAGATTCAGATTCAGAAAACTTTATTAATCCCATCAGTGGGCAATTAAGTTTGCAGTCCCAGTCTCCATCAATCAACAATAAATAGTAAGCTTATAAATAAATATGCATATGCATCAACACACACATACAGTTAACACACACATACAGTCAAACACCCTGTCCTGTCAGTGATGAACAGCGCTCAGTAAATCAAATTGTCAGTAGTGTACTCTATCCCTACAACCTTGTTTGATAATCTAATGGTTGTAGGGATGAAAGATCCAGAATACCTTTTTGTTTTTGCCCTGACAGAATAGTAACGCCTCCCAGAGGGCATTACTGCAAATTCACCACCTAACACATGATCAGGCTGACGGATGATACTTTTAGCCTTTTGGACTGCCTGTTTGTTAAACAGAGCACTCAGACTAGTTAGCTGTGTTCCAATAATCTTTGATGAAATTCTAACAATGCTACTGAGACTGTTCTTGTCTTTGACTGATAGGCTATTGAACCAACATAAAAAAGAGAAAGTTAACAGACTCTCAATAAAAGACTGATAAAAGTTACGTAGAATAGTTTTAGAGACACTGAAGGAGTTTAGCTTCCTCAGCAGATGAATTCTCTGTTGTCCCTTTTTGACAATTGTCTCAGTGTTAGTATGAAACTTGAGCTCACTGTCAAATATTGTACCTAAGTACTTGTAACCAGGGGTTTAGCTGCTCAGGGCCAGTCCGCTGAGGGTGCACTGTTCTCGGACACATGTTCCTCAAATCCTGGTCCTCCTGGAGGATATAGAGGGGTCTAGAGGCTCATGGCATGTCCGCTGAAGGTGCAGTATTCTCGGACACCTTTGAGCAGGGTCCTACCCCTCTGGAGGTCTGAAAACTGTGGATTTTTTCTAAGTCCATTTCGGTTAACCATGGGTAGGGTTTTGTTTAACCATGGGTACGAAAAAGTTGGGGGTGGTGGCGGAGGCTCCACAAAATACCCTCCCGACCGAAAACGGTCAGTCCGACGACCATGCACCTTTCTCGGACACCTTCTGAAAATCCCCCTAAGGCCTGGAGGATCACAGAAAGAGGTTTTGCCACCGGATGACGGCGTGAAATCGAGAGCACCCTAAAAAAGTGGACTTAGGCTCAGAACGAAAAATAAAAAAAGTTCCACAAAGAGGTAACTTAGCCTCTGAGTGTCCGATTTTCAAGCGGTTTGAAGCGGACTGTTGACCACACTCTCCTCCCTCTCCCGGAGGATATATAGGGGTCTAGAGGCTCAAGGCATGTCCGCTGAAGGTGACCTATTCTCGGACACATTCTGTCACATCCTGGTGCCTGTGGAGGATGTAACCAGGGGTGTAGCTGCTCAGGGCCAGTCCACTGAAGGTGCACTGTTCTCGGACACATGTTCCTCAAATCCTGGTCCTCCTGGAGGATATAGAGGGGTCTAGAGGCTCATGGCATGTCCGCTGAAGGTGCAGTATTCTCGGACACCTTTGAGCAGGGTCCTACCCCTCTGGAGGTCTGAAAACTGTGGATTTTTTCTAAGTCCATTTTGGTTAACCATGGGTAGGGTTTTGGTTAACCATGGGTACGAAAAAGTTGGGGGTGGTGGCGGAGGCTCCACAAAATACCCTCCCGACCGAAAACGGTCAGTCCGACGACCATGCACCTTTCTCGGACACCTTCTGAAAATCCCCCTAAGGCCTGGAGGATCACAGAAAGAGGTTTTGCCACCGGGTGACGGCGCGAAATCGAGAGCACCCTAAAAAAGTGGACTTAGGCTCAGAACGAAAAATAAAAAAAGTTCCACAAAGAGGTAACTCAGCCTCTGAGTGTCCGATTTTCAAGCGGTTTGAAGCGGACTGTTGACCACACTCTCTTCCCTCTCCTCTCCTAAACCTTCTGACCGATTGGAAACCGTGACCCGCCAGGGGAGGCACCCTGTCTCACAGGTCCCACCTCCCCGCCACCGCGGTCAGCCTCCAGGCCTGGGACGCCGAGGGCTCTACGGAGCTCTCTGTCACCGCGCCGAACCCTTCTCTAGCGAGAATTTGCCCCGGATGAGTGGGGAGAGGCATATTAGTGGCTGAGGTACCTGAGAAGCACAGGTTCGAACCCCGCGAAGGGCAAGTCTCGGTGAAACCACCCATTAAAGGTGTTAGTTTCGACGAAACCACCTGAAAATCGTAAGATCGAACCCCACATGAAGCAACTCGGTCCTTGTCACATAGGTCTCTCTGGCTCAAGAGGAAGGCTCGACTCTAAAAGGCTCGACACATTGCATCCTTAAAAACCTACACATAATAAGCAGCTCAACACCCCGTAGTGCAACTGCGCTACACACTAAACAAACACACCACACAGTGGGGCGTGGCAGATCGGTATGAATCTCCGGTTTTCATGAGGCAAACTTGTGCTGATGACTGATCGTCTGAAGGCTGTGGCGGCAAGCGAGAAACGGAGCGAGCTATCTAGAATTCAATGGCGACCTCAGTTAGACGTCCAGCAGTGCTGGGAGCTCTGTGTGTGTCTGTGGGAGCCTCATGAAGCTCACTGTGTTTGGGGGCAGTGGGCTGGGGCTGAGGGCAGTACTGGGGGTTAGGGTTAGTGCTGGGCAGTGCTGGGAGCTCTGTGTGTGTCTGTGGGACCCTCAGAGAGCTTTAATAGCAGGCAGAATTTTTGGGCCTAAAGGGAGACAAGTGTGAGCCATTGGGGCTTGCTGTGACTTAATACAGTACACAGGGCAGTGTTTGGAGCTCTCTGTGTGTCTCTCTGACATCTGGGGACCTTTAATAGACAGCAGGCTAATTAGGCTTGTCTGGGGAGGTGTGTGTGTCTGTAGGCCTCCCAGTAAGTGAACCCAACACACTGGGCAGTGTTTGGAGCTCTCTGTGTGTCTCTCTGACCTCTGGGGACCTTTAATAGACAGCAGGCTTCTTAGGCCTGTCTGGGGAGGTGTGTGTGTCTGTAGGCCTCCCAGTAAGTGAACCCAACACACTGGGCAGTGTTTGGAGCTCTCTGGGTGTCTCTCTGACCTTTGGGGACTTTTAATAGACAGCAGGCTTCTTAGGCCTGTCTGGGGAGGTGTGTGTGTCTGTAGGCCTCCCGGTAAGTGAACCCAACACACTGGGCAGTGCTGGGAGCTCTCTGTATGTCTCTCTGACCTTTGGGGACCTTTAATAGACAGCAGGCTTCTTAGGCCTGTCTGGGGTGGTGTGTGTGTCTGTAGGCCTCCCAGTAAGTGAGCACAACACACTGGGCAGTGCTGGGAGCTTTGTGTGTGTCTCTCTGACCTTTGGGGACCTTTAATAGACAGCAGGCTTCTTAGGCCTGTCTGGGGAGGTGTGTGGGTCTGTAGGCCTCCCAGTAAGTGAACCCAACACACTGGGACTTAAGAGACTCATAGTTACTGGTTAACCATGGGTAAAAAAAAGTTGGGGGTGCTTGCGCGAGCTCCATGGCCTACCCTCCCGAGCCAAAACGGTCAGTCCGACGACAGTGCACTTTTTTCGGACACTCTCTGAGGATTCCCCTTAAGCCTGGATGATGCCAAAAAGAGGTTTTGCCACCGGGTACCATCTCGGGACTAGAGAGCTCCTTTTCAGAAGCCTCCTGGAGGATTGTAACAAGGCCCCAGAAGCTCATAGAGAGTCCGTTGATGGTGCATCTTTCTCGGGCACATGTTTTTGACATTATGGTGCATCTGGAAGTCGAAAACAAGGGACTCGAAGCTCGCAGAGAGTCCGTTGATGGTGCATCTTTGGCGGACACATGTTTTTGACATTATGGTGCCTCTGGAAGTCGAAAACAAGGGACTCGAAGCTGGTAAAGAGTCCGTTGATGGTGCTCTGTCCTCGGACACATTCTGTCACATCCTGGTGCCTGTGGAGGATGTAACTAGGAGTGTAGCTGCACATGGTCAGTCCGCTGAAGGTGACCTATTCTCGGACACATTCTGTCACATCCTGGTGCCTGTGGAGGATGTTACTAGGGGTGCAGCTGCAAATGGCCAGTCCGCTGAAGGTGACCTCTTCTCGGACACATTATTTTTCGTTCTGAGCCCAAGTCCACTTTTTTAGGGTGCTCTCGATTTCGCGCCGTCACCCGGTGGCAAAACCTCTTTCTGTGATCCTCCAGGCCTTAGGGGGATTTTCAGAAGGTGTCCGAGAAAGGTGCATGGTCGTCGGACTGACCGTTTTCGGTCGGGAGGGTATTTTGTGGAGCCTCCGCCACCACCCCCAACTTTTTCGTACCCATGGTTAACCAAAACCCTACCCATGGTTAACCAAAATGGACTTAGAAAAAATCCACAGTTTTCAGACCTCCAGAGGGGTAGGACCCTGCTCAAAGGTGTCCGAGAATACTGCACCTTCAGCGGACATGCCATGAGCCTCTAGACCCCTCTATATCCTCCAGGAGGACCAGGATTTGAGGAACATGTGTCCGAGAACAGTGCACCCTCAGCGGACTGGCCCTGAGCAGCTAAACCCCTGGTTACATCCTCCACAGGCACCAGGATGTGACAGAATGTGTCCGAGAATAGGTCACCTTCAGCGGACATGCCTTGAGCCTCTAGACCCCTATATATCCTCCGGGAGAGGGAGGAGAGTGTGGTCAACAGTCCGCTTCAAACCGCTTGAAAATCGGACACTCAGAGGCTGAGTTACCTCTTTGTGGAACTTTTTTTATTTTTCGTTCTGAGCCTAAGTCCACTTTTTTAGGGTGCTCTCGATTTCGCGCCGTCACCCGGTGGCAAAACCTCTTTCTGTGATCCTCCAGGCCTTAGGGGGATTTTCAGAAGGTGTCCGAGAAAGGTGCATGGTCGTCGGACTGACCGTTTTCGGTCGGGAGGGTATTTTGTGGAGCCTCCGCCACCACCCCCAACTTTTTCGTACCCATGGTTAACCAAAACCCTACCCATGGTTAACCAAAATGGTCTTAGAAAAAATCCACAGTTTTCAGACGTCCAGAGGGGTAGGACCCTGCTCAAAGGTGTCCGAGAATACTGCACCTTCAGCGGACATGCCATGAGCCTCTAGATCCCTCTATATCCTCCAGGAGGACCAGGATTTGAGGAACATGTGTCCGAGAACATTTCACCTTCAGTGGACTGGCCCTGAGCAGCTACACCCCTGGTTACATCCTCCACAGGCACCAGGATGTGACAGAATGTGTCCGAGAATAGGTCACCTTCAGCGGACATGCCTTGAGCCTCTAGACCCCTATATATCCTCCGGGAGAGGGAGGAGAGTGTGGTCAACAGTCCGCTTCAAACCGCTTGAAAATCGGACACTCAGAGGCTAAGTTACCTCTTTGTGGAACTTTTTTTATTTTTCGTTCTGAGCCTAAGTCCACTTTTTTAGGGTGCTCTCGATTTCACGCCGTCATCCGGTGGCAAAACCTCTTTCTGTGATCCTCCAGGCCTTAGGGGGATTTTCAGAAGGTGTCCGAGAAAGGTGCATGGTCGTCGGACTGACCGTTTTCGGTCGGGAGGGTATTTTGTGGAGCCTCCGCCACCACCCCCAACTTTTTCGTACCCATGGTTAACCAAAACCCTACCCATGGTTAACCAAAATGGACTTAGAAAAAATCCACAGTTTTCAGACCTCCAGAGGGGTAGGACCCTGCTCAAAGGTGTCCGAGAATACTGCACCTTCAGCGGACATGCCATGAGCCTCTAGACCCCTCTATATCCTCCAGGAGGACCAGGATTTGAGGAACATGTGTCCGAGAACAGTGCACCCTCAGCGGACTGGCCCTGAGCAGCTAAACCCCTGGTTACATCCTCCACAGGCACCAGGATGTGACAGAATGTGTCCGAGAATAGGTCACCTTCAGCGGACATGCCTTGAGCCTCTAGACCCCTATATATCCTCCGGGAGAGGGAGGAGAATGTGGTCAACAGTCCGCTTCAAACCGCTTGAAAATCGGACACTCAGAGGCTGAGTTACCTCTTTGTGGAACTTTTTTTATTTTTCGTTCTGAGCAAAAGTCCACTTTTTTAGGGTGCTCTCGATTTCGCGCCGTTACCCGGTGGCAAAACCTCTTTCTGTGATCCTCCAGGCCTTAGGGGGATTTTCAGAAGATGTCCGAGAAAGGTGCATGGTCGTCGGACTGACCGTTTTCCGTCGGGAGGGTATTTTGTGGAGCCTCCGCCACCACCCCCAACTTTTTCGTACCCATGGTTAACCAAAACCCTACCCATGGTTAACCAAAATGGTCTTAGAAAAAATCCACAGTTTTCAGACCTCCAGAGGGGTAGGACCCTGCTCAAAGGTGTCCGAGAATACTGCACCTTCAGCGGACATGCCATGAGCCTCTAGATCCCTCTATATCCTCCAGGAGGACCAGGATTTGAGGAACATGTGTCCGAGAACAGTGCACCTTCAGTGGACTGGCCCTGAGCAGCTACACCCCTGGTTACATCCTCCACAGGCACCAGGATGTGACAGAATGTGTCCGAGAATAGGTCACCTTCAGCGGACATGCCTTGAGCCTCTAGACCCCTATATATCCTCCGGGAGAGGGAGGAGAGTGTGGTCAACAGTCCGCTTCAAACCGCTTGAAAATCGGACACTCAGAGGCTAAGTTACCTCTTTGTGGAACTTTTTTTATTTTTCGTTCTGAGCCTAAGTCCACTTTTTTAGGGTGCTCTCGATTTCACGCCGTCATCCGGTGGCAAAACCTCTTTCTGTGATCCTCCAGGCCTTAGGGGGATTTTCAGAAGGTGTCCGAGAAAGGTGCATGGTCGTCGGACTGACCGTTTTCGGTCGGGAGGGTATTTTGTGGAGCCTCCGCCACCACCCCCAACTTTTTCGTACCCATGGTTAACCAAAACCCTACCCATGGTTAACCAAAATGGTCTTAGAAAAAATCCACAGTTTTCAGACCTCCAGAGGGGTAGGACCCTGCTCAAAGGTGTCCGAGAATACTGCACCTTCAGCGGACATGCCATGAGCCTCTAGATCCCTCTATATCCTCCAGGAGGACCAGGATTTGAGGAACATGTGTCCGAGAACAGTGCACCTTCAGTGGACTGGCCCTGAGCAGCTACACCCCTGGTTACATCCTCCACAGGCACCAGGATGTGACAGAATGTGTCCGAGAATAGGTCACCTTCAGCGGACATGCCTTGAGCCTCTAGACCCCTATATATCCTCCGGGAGAGGGAGGAGAGTGTGGTCAACAGTCCGCTTCAAACCGCTTGAAAATCGGACACTCAGAGGCTAAGTTACCTCTTTGTGGAACTTTTTTTATTTTTCGTTCTGAGCCTAAGTCCACTTTTTTAGGGTGCTCTCGATTTCACGCCGTCATCCGGTGGCAAAACCTCTTTCTGTGATCCTCCAGGCCTTAGGGGGATTTTCAGAAGGTGTCCGAGAAAGGTGCATGGTCGTCGGACTGACCGTTTTCGGTCGGGAGGGTATTTTGTGGAGCCTCCGCCACCACCCCCAACTTTTTCGTACCCATGGTTAACCAAAACCCTACCCATGGTTAACCAAAATGGACTTAGAAAAAATCCACAGTTTTCAGACCTGCAGAGGGGTAGGACCCTGCTCAAAGGTGTCCGAGAATACTGCACCTTCAGCGGACATGCCATGAGCCTCTAGACCCCTCTATATCCTCCAGGAGGACCAGGATTTGAGGAACATGTGTCCGAGAACAGTGCACCCTCAGCGGACTGGCCCTGAGCAGCTACACCCCTGGTTACATCCCTGGTTATAACCAAAATGGACTTAGAAAACACTGGAGGCCTACAGACACACACACCTCCCCAGACAGGCCTAAGAAGCCTCCTGTCTATTAAAGGTCCCCAAAGGTCAGAGAGACACACAGAGAGCTCCAAACACTGCCCAGTGTGTTGTGTTCACTTACTGGGAGGCCTACAGACACACACACCTCCCCAGACAGGCCTAAGAAGCCTGCTGTCTATTAAAGGTCCCCAAAGGTCAGAGAGACACCCAGAGAGCTCCAAACACTGCCCAGTGTGTTGGGTTCACTTACTGGGAGGCCTACAGACACACACACCTCCCCAGACAGGCCTAAGAAGCCTGCTGTCTATTAAAGGTCCCCAAAGGTCAGAGAGACACACAGAGAGCTCCACACACTGCCCAGTGTGTTGGGTTCACTTATTGGGAGGCCTACAGACACACACACCTCCCCAGACAGGCCTAATTAGCCTGCTGTCTATTAAAGGTCCCCAGAGGTCAGAGAGACACACAGAGAGCTCCAAACACTGCCCTGTGTACTGTATTAAGTCACAGCAAGCCCCAATGGCTCACACTTGTCTCCCTTTAGGCCCAATAATTCTGCCTGCTATTAAAGCTCTCTGAGGGTCCCACAGACACACAGAGAGCTCCCAGCACTACCCAGCACTAACCCTAACCCCCAGTACTGCCCTCAGCCCCAGCCCACTGCCCCCAAACACAGTGAGCTTCATGAGGCTCCCACAGACACACACAGAGCTCCCAGCATTGCTGGACGTCTAACTGAGGTCGCCATTGAATTCTAGATAGCTCGCTCCGTTTCTCACTTGCCGCCACAGCCTTCAGACGATCAGTCATCAGCACAAGTTCGCCTCATGAAAACCGGAGATTCATACCGATCTGCCACGCCCCACTGTGTGGTGTGTTTATTTAGTGTGTAGCGCAGTTGACTGTGTGGTGTGTTTGTTTAGTGTGTAGCGCAGTTGCACTACGGGGTGTTGAGCTGCTTATTATGTGTAGGTTTTTAAGGATGCAATGTGCATCGTGGTCCGGTGCTTCCGCCCTGTATAGCTTTTCCTTTATAGAGTCGAGCCTTTCTTTCATATTAAAGCTCTCTGAGGGTCCCACAGATCCCACAGACACACACAGAGCTCCCAGCACTGCCCAGCACTAACCCTAACCCCCAGTACTGCCCTCAGCCCCAGCCCACTGCCCCCAAACACAGTGAGCTTCATGAGGCTCCCACAGACACACACAGAGCTCCCAGCACTGCTGGACGTCTAAGTGAGGTCGCCATTGAATTCTAGATAGCTCGCTCCGTTTCTCACTTGCCGCCACAGCCTTCAGACGATCAGTCATCAGCACAAGTTCGCCTCATGAAAACCGGAGATTCATACCGATCACGCCCCACTGTGTGGTGTGTTTGTTTAGTGTGTAGCGCAGTTGACTGTGTGTTGTGTTTGTTTAGTGTGTAGCGCAGTTGCACTACGGGGTGTTGAGCTGCTTATTATGTGTAGGTTTTTAAGGATATAATGTGCTTTGTGATCGTGCTTCCGCCCTGTATAGCTTTTCCTTTATAGAGTCGAGCCTTTTTTCATACCGGGGAGTCATTCACAACTTAGGACAGAGTTGCTTCAGTTGGGATTTGAACCTGCAATTCTCAGATGGTTTTCTGGAATCTTACCCTTTGCGGGTTTCGAACCTGTGCTCATCAGGTCTTTGGTGCCGCGCCCTACCCACTAACCCACCGTGCTGGTACAGAATTCCGCCTGTCAGTGCGCCCAAATCACCGATTCCTCACCCCATATTTTCCCAGGCTCTTTCTCTTTCAATCTTTCTCTCTCTCAGAGTTGCTTCATGTGGGGTTCGATCCTACGATTTTCAGGTGGTTTCGTCGAAACTAACACCTTTAATGGGTGGTTTCACCGAGACTTGCCCTTCGCGGGGTTCGAACCTGTGCTTCTCAGGTACCTCAGCCACTAATATGCCTCTCCCCACTCATCCGGGGCAAATTCTCGCTAGAGAAGGGTTCGGCGCGGTGACAGAGAGCTCCGTAGAGCCCTCGGCGTCCCCGGCCTGGAGGCTGACCGCGGTGGCGGGGAGGTGGGACCTGTGAGACAGGGTGCCTCCCCTGGCGGGTCACGGTTTCCAATCGGTCAGAAGGTTTAGGAGTGGAGAAGGAGGAGAGTGTGGTCAACAGTCCGCTTCAAACCGCTTGAAAATCGGACACTCAGAGGCTGAGTTACCTCTTTGTGGAACTTTTTTTATTTTTCGTTCTGAGCCTAAGTCCACTTTTTTAGGGTGCTCTCGATTTCGCGCCGTCACCCGGTGGCAAAACCTCTTTCTGTGATCCTCAAGGCCTTAGGGGGATTTTCAGAAGGTGTCCGAGAAAGGTGCATGGTCGTCGGACTGACCGTTTTCGGTCGGGAGGGTATTTTGTGGAGCCTCCGCCACCACCCCCAACTTTTTCGTACCCATGGTTAACCAAAACCCTACCCATGGTTAACCAAAATGGACTTAGAAATAATCCACAGTTTTCAGACCTCCAGAGGGGTAGGACCCTGCTCAAAGGTGTCCGAGAATACTGCACCTTCAGCGGACATGCCATGAGCCTCTAGACCCCTCTATATCCTCCAGGAGGACCAGGATTTGAGGAACATGTGTCCGAGAAGAGTGCACCTTCAGCGGACTGGCCCTGAGCAGCTACACCCCTGGTTACATCCTCCACAGGCACCAGGATGTGACAGAATGTGTCCGAGAATAGGTCACCTTCAGGGGACTGGCCCTGAGCAGCTACACCCCTGGTTACATCCTCCAAAAGCACCAGGATGTGACAGAATGTGTCCGAGAATAGGTCACCTTCAGCGGACTGGCCATGTGCAGCTGCACCCCTAGTAACATCCTCCACAGGCACCAGGATGTGACAGAATGTGTCCGAGAATAGGTCACCTTCAGCGGACTGACCATGTGCAGCTACACCCCTAGTTACATCCTCCACAGGCACCAGGATGTGACAGAATGTGTCCGAGAATAGGTCACCTTCAGCGGACTGGCCATGTGCAGCTACACCCCTAGTTACATCCTCCACAGGCACCAGGATGTGACAGAATGTGTCCGAGAATAGGTCACCTTCAGCGGACAGGCCATGTGCAGCTACACCCCTAGTTACATCCTCCACAGGCACCAGGATGTGAACATAATGTGTCCGAGGACAGAGCACCATCAACGGACTCTTTACCAGCTTCGAGTCCCTTGTTTTCGACTTCCAGAGGCACCATAATGTCAAAAACATGTGTCCGCCAAAGATGCACCATCAACTGACTCTCTGCGAGCTTCGAGTCCCTTGTTTTCGACTTCCAGATGCACCATAATGTCAAAAACATGTGCCCGAGAAAGATGCACCATCAACGGACTCTCTATGAGCTTCTGGGGCCTTGTTACAATCCTCCAGGAGGCTTCTGAAAAGGAGCTCTCTAGTCCCGAGATGGTACCCGGTGGCAAAACCTCTTTTTGGCATCCTCCAAGCTTAAGGGGAATCCTCAGAGAGTGTCCGAAAAAAGTGCACTGTCGTCGGACTGACCGTTTTGGCTCGGGAGGGTAGGCCATGGAGCTCGCGCCAGCACCCCCAACTTTTTTTTACCCATGGTTAACCAGTAACTATGAGTCTCTTAAGGTTCCATAAGAGAGTCATACTATGACTCTTATGGAAAAGTAACTATGACTCTGTCATAGGGTCGGGGCAAAAACGAATCTCAAGAACATTAAGGCTAAATAAATATCAGAGTTGATCCAAATGATTGAGGGAAGTTGGCTAGCAATAACCCCAATTATGGGATAAAGATTGGCTCTGAAAGAGGAAATAGCCTGGAAATTTACTGTGGGAGGAATCGGTGACTTTGTCGCACTGACAGGTGGGATTCCGTATCAGCATGGTGGCTCAGTGGGTAGGGCGCGGCAGGCTATGCTGAAGAGCACAGGTTCGAAACCCGCAAAGGGTAAGATTTCAGAAGAACATCTGAGAATCGCAGGTTCAAATCCCACCTGAAGCAACTATGTCCTAAGTTGCATATGAATCCCCAGAGAGAAATAACACACAAATTGCAATCAAACTCTGTAAACAGAACGTGGCAAACTCTGTAAGCAGAACATGGCATACTTTGAAGACAGAACTTGGCAAACTCTGTATACACAACCCGGCAAACTCTGTAAACGGAGTGTGGCAAACTCTGTAAACAGAACGTGGCAAACTCTGTAACAGAACTCAGCAAACTCTGTGAAAAGAACCTGGCAAGTTCTTTAAACAGAAAATATAATATTTTGTTTTTATCTTTTTTTAAAGCCATTCGTCTCACACGTTTCACCCTAGAAAGGCGCCCGGTGTACGCCGGAGTATCCTTTCTGCCCCCGGTGATTTCGTAAAGCATCCCAGGTGCTGAGGTCCCACGGGGCCTCTACTTGGGAGGGTAGGGAATTTCGGTCGACCCCTCCCGCTGGCAGGCCGTTGCTGAGGATTGTGTAAATCAGTTGTAAAAGTCACACAGCAATCATATAATATAAAATTATATGTTTTTCGGTTTCCTAACCGTTGTCGGCAGTGGAAGTCGATTGTAAAAATCACAGGTACGGTGTTGCACCCCGCACAGTAACCGGAATTCCACGGGGTGGGCAGAGAAATCTGCCAGAACATCCAGCAGGAATGGCTGCGATGAAGAAGGGCAAGACCACAGGTCGCAAGGCTAAGTGGTCTGTAAAAGAACTAAAAACTTTGATGGAGATGGAGGAGGCTCTCGAGCAAGGCCAATACTCTGTATATTACATGAATGTGGAAATTGCAAGTCAGCTTCCAGGTAGGTCCTCCCACGAAGTGAAAGAGAAAAGACAGTGCATGAGACGGCAATCTCACAGGAGAAGCACTAAGCTCTTACTGCAGCCAACAGAGGCAAACCTGGAGAGGCAGGAAATCCCTGCTGAACTCAATCTGCTGATACAGCCACGAGGGTTACAAGCAGTAACTGGCCTCAACAGAAAATTAAGGTGGCAAGCTGGTGCTCTCATTGACATGTACACTCACGAACACGAAATCAGGCGGGCGCTCACACTGGCAAGCAGGAAGGACCCGGGCGCAGCAGTGGCCATTGAGACCGCTACGGCGATGGTGATAAGGGAGGCGAGAAGAAAAGGTCTAGCGACCAAAAAGAACAGCAAAGCTGGCGAGCCGATGAAGCCCCGAAGCAAGCGAGAAATGAAGAGGGATGAGGTCCATAAACTCAGAAAACTAATGAGTACGGACCCGGCTAAGCGACCGACTGCCCAGTCCTGCTGCCTCAATTACACGAAGTGTTTGAAAGGCGTTGGATGGTGTCAGAAGGTGCCTTCAAGGGCTTGGGAGGCTTTAAGGCCGCCAGCGGGGCGGACAACGAACACTTCTCCACCCTGTTCACCCCCGAAGAGGTGCTCACACACCTCAGAAAGACGGACAGGAAATCGGCACCAGGCACGGACGGCATCGGGCGGGATGACCTACTCCTCTGGGACCCGAAGGGTGTGAAGCTATCAAAACTCTTTGGCAGCTGGCTTGCGGCGGGGTTCATACCTCAGTGTGTAAAGCCCGCGAGAACTGTACTGATACCAAAGACCTCCGACCCTCTGCTGTTGAATGACCCAAATAACTGGCGCCCAATCACTATCGGCTCGATGCTGATGCGGCTGTTCTCACGACTGCTAAATGGGCGCCTTACGAAAGCCTGCACTATCCACGACAGGCAGCGAGGGTTAAGGGACTCTCCTGGCTGTAGTGAGAATCTTCACATCCTTCAAAGTCTGGTTAAAGCCAGCAGGAGGGAGAGAAAGTCACTAGCGGTGGTGCTCGTGGACGTGGCAAAGGCTTTCGATACGGTGACACACGAGCACTTGCTTGCAGTGCTCAGGCAGAGAGGTCTGGATGAACACATCATAAACACAATACAAAGCTCGTACGACGGGGGCGTAACTTGCATTGAAGCCGGGGGAGAACAATCTGAACCCATTGCAATGAAAGTCGGTGTGAAGCAGGGTGACCCACTGTCCCCATTGCTTTTCAATCTGGCTCTTGATCCACTGCTCCACACACTGGAAAGCCTCGGTAAGGGAGTAAAGATCGCAGACACAAAGCTGGTCTCGCTTGCATTCGCAGATGACCTGGTGCTGGTCAGCGACACACTGAATGACTTCTGTGCCCTGACGGGGCTTAAGGTGCACGCAAGCAAGTGCTTCGGCTTCATGGTTACCCCCTTGAAACACAGCATGAAAATGAAAGTGAATGACTGTCCCCCCTGGCAGATCGAGGGGACACCAATAGAAATGGTTGAAAGTGGAAGGGCGGTAAGATATCTGGGAATTCAGGTCGGTCCAGTGAGGGGCCTCGAGAAACCCGACATTCTCAAAGAGTTACAAGTGGCGCTGGATAAGGTAGGGGCGACACCATTAACTGCCCCTCAAAAGATTTGGCTGCTTAAGACCTTCATAATCCCCAGGCATTTCTACCGGGCCGACCACTGCGACTACAGTATAGTTCGGCTGCGACTGCTGGACCGGCTACTACGTAGCACAGTAAAAACATGGCTGGGTCTAGCGCAGACCACATGTGATGGGTTGCTCTATGCTAGAGCGAGAGACGGAGGTCTGGGGCTACAAAAGTTGAGCGCCGTTATTCCTGCTATGCAGGCAAAGCGGTTGTGGAAACTTTTGCACTCTGATGATGAAGTCATCAGAAAGATAGCCTGGGACCAGAACGGGCTGGAGGACTGGAGAAGAGCTTGGCTCAAAGCGGGCGGGCAACTGGAGAAATTACCAACTCCAGAGGGTGTGCCAGTAACGAACGTTACTGAAGCAGATGGGGCCCCTCAGCTATCCCAGTACAAGAGACCATGCGAGTGGCAAGATGTAGAGTTCGACCGGTGGGCAGGCAAATCGGTGCAGGGAGTTGGAATAGCCTGGTTCAAAGACTCTCCAGAGTCTAATGCCTGGCTCTCCAAACTCCCAAAAGTGCAACACAAATTCTGCTCACAAGCACTACAGCTACAAGCGAACGTCTACCCTACCAGGGAATTTATGGCAAGGGGCCAAAGCAAGTGGAACGCGAGTTGCCGAGGCTGTCACGCGAGGCTTGAGTCCGCCTCACACCTCCTCGGAGCATGTCCCAGCGGTAGGGCGAAACGACTGGAGCGACACAATTTTGCATGCCATCGACTGGCAGTCGCTGCGAAGAAGCAGGGCTGGGTTGTCCACAGGGAGAAAGAATTTGGAAGCAGACCAAATGTGAGACACCCAGACTTGGTCTTTTGCAAAGATGGTAAGGCAATGGTGCTGGATGTGACAGTGCGGTTTGAAAGGAACATCAACACACTAAAACTCGCAGGCCGAGAGAAAGTAAAGCACTACAAACCCATCAAGAACTTGGTGAAACAGGTCATGGGTGTAGAGGAAGTGGAAATACACGGATTTCCACTGGGAGCGAGGGGCCTCTGGCATAAACCCAACAACAAGATCCTCAAGAGAATGGGACTTTCTAAGAGCAGTGCAAAAGCTCTCGCGTCGAGACTTTGTAAGAGTGTTCTGAGAGGATCCTTAACTATCTTGAGTGACATCCTACAAAGTAGGGATTGAATACTTTATATTAAAGTGAAAAGCTTAAGAGGAAAAGCTATACAGGGCGGAAGCACCGGACCACAATGCACATTGCATCCTTAAAAACCTACACATAATAAGCAGCTCAACACCCCGTAGTGCAACTGCGCTACACACTAAACAAACACACCACACAGTGGGACGTGGCATATCGGTAGGAATCTCCGGTTTTCATGAGGCGAACTTGTGCTGGTCCGTGGGTCAACTCACCGCCTTGAGGGACGCGCTTGGTGACAGGTCGCCCGCGGCCCTAGCGGGCTGCCGGCTCCTGACTCTCTAAGGTAGCCAAATGACTGCTGGAGGCAGACCAATGACTGCAGCTCTCCATGGTCCTGAGGACACACACACACACAGGCAGAGTGCAGGCAGAATCCCAGGCAGACTGCAGGCACACTCCCAGGCAGACTCCCATGAAAAATTTCGCCAAAAAAAAGCCCCTTTTCTTCTCGCCTCCCTTATCACCATCGCCGTAGCGGTCTCAATGGCCACTGCTGCGCCCGGGTCCTTCCTGCTTGCCAGTGTGAGCGCCCGCCTGATCTCGTGTTCGTGAGTGTACATGTCAATGAGAGCACCAGCTTGCCACCTTAATTTTCTGTTGAGGCCAGTTACTGCTTGTAACACTCGTGGCTGTATCAGCAGATTGAGTTCAGCAGGGATTTCCTGCCTCTCCAGGTTTGCCTCTGTTGGCTGCAGTAAGAGCTTAGTGCTTCTCCTGTGAGATTGCCGTCTCATGCACTGTCTTTTCTCTTTCACTTCGTGGGAGGACCTACCTGGAAGCTGACTTGCAATTTCCACATTCATGTAATATACAGAGTATTGGCCTTGCTCGAGAGCCTCCTCCATCTCCATCAAAGTTTTTAGTTCTTTTACAGACCACTTAGCCTTGCGACCTGTGGTCTTGCCCTTCTTCATCGCAGCCATTCCTGCTGGATGTTCTGGCAGATTTCTCTGCCCACCCCGTGGGGTTCCGGTTACTGTGCGGGGTGCAACACCGTACCTGTGATTTTTACAATCGACTTCCACTGCCGACAACGGTTAGGAAACCGAAAAACATATAATTTTATATTATATGATTGCTGTGTGACTTTTACAACTGATTTACACAATCCTCAGCAACGGCCTGCCAGCAGGAGGGGTCGACCGAAATTCCCTACCCTCCCAAGTAGAGGCCCCGTGGGACCTCAGCACCTGGGATGCTTTACGAAATCACCGGGGGCAGAAAGGATACTCCGGCGTACACCGGGCGCCTTTCTAGGGTGAAACGTGTGAGACGAATGGCTTTAAAAAAAGATAAAAACAAAATATTATATTTTCTGTTTAAAGAACTTGCCAGGTTCTTTTCACAGAGTTTGCTGAGTTCTGTTACAGAGTTTGCCACGTTCTGTTTACAGAGTTTGCCTCACTCCATTTACAGAGTTTGCCACATTCTGTTTGCAGAGTTTGCCGGGTTGTGTATACAGAGTTTGCCAAGTTCTGTCTTCAAAGTATGCCATGTTCTGCTTACAGAGTTTGCCACATTCTGTTTACAGAGTTTGATTGCGATTTGTGTGTTATTTTTCTCTGGGGATTCATATGCAACTTAGGATATAGTTGCTTCAGGTGGGATTTGAACTTGCGATTCTCAGATGTTCTTCTGAAATCTTACCCTTTGCGGGTTTCGAACCTGTGCTCTTCAGGTTCGTGGTGCCTCGCCCTACCCACTGAGCCACCGTGCTGATACAGAATCCCACCTGTCAGTGCGACCTAGTCACCGATTCCTCCCACAGTAAATTTCCAGGCTATTTCCTCTTTCAGAGCCAATCTTTATCCCATAATTGGGGTTATTGCTAGCCAACTTCCCTCAATCATTTGGATCAACTCTGATATTTATTTAGCCTTAATGTTCTTGAGATTCGTTTTTGCCCCGACCCTATGACAGAGTCATAGTTACTTTTCCATAAGAGTCATAGTATGACTCTCTTATGGAACCTTAAGAGACTCATAGTTACTGGTTAACCATGGCTAAAATAAAGTTGGGGGTGCTGGCGCGAGCTCCATGGCCTACCCTCCCGAGCCAAAACGGTCAGTCCGACGATAGTGCACTTTTTTCGGACACTCTCTGAGGATTCCCCTTAAGCTTGGAGAATGCCAAAAAGAGGTTTTGCCACCGGGTACCATCTCGGGACTAGAGAGCTCCTTTTCAGAAGCCTCCTGGAGGATTGTAACAAGGCCCCAGAAGCTCATAGAGAGTCCGTTGATGGTGCATCTTTCTCGGGCACATGTTTTTGACATTATGGTGCATCTGGAAGTCGAAAACAAGGGACTCGAAGCTCACAGAGAGTCAGTTGATGGTGCATCTTTGGCGGACACATGTTTTTGACATTATGGTGCCTCTGGAAGTCGAAAACAAGGGACTCGAAGCTGGTAAAGAGTCCGTTGATGGTGCTCTGTCCTCGGACACATTATGTTCACATCCTGGTGCCTGTGGAGGATGTAACTAGGGGTGTAGCTGCATATGGCCTGTCCGCTGAAGGTGACTTATTCTCGGACACATTCTGTCACATCCTGGTGCCTGTGGAGGATGTAACTAGGGGTGTAGCTGCACATGGCCAGTCCGCTGAAGGTGACCTATTCTCGGACACATTCTGTCACATCCTGGTGCCTGTGGAGGATGTAACTAGGGGTGTAGCTGCACATGGTCAGTCCGCTGAAGGTGACCTATTCTCGGACACATTCTGTCACATGCTGGTGCCTGTGGAGGATGTTACTAGGGGTGCAGCTGCACATGGCCAGTCCGCTGAAGGTGACCTATTCTCGGACACATTCTGTCACATCCTGGTGCCTGTGGAGGATGTAACCAGGGGTGTAGCTGCTCAGGGCCAGTCCGCTGAGGGTGCACTGTTCTCGGACACATGTTCCTCAAATCCTGGTCCTCCTGGAGGATATAGAGGGGTCTAGAGGCTCATGGCATGTCCGCTGAAGGTGCAGTATTCTCGGACACCTTTGAGCAGGGTCCTACCCCTCTGGAGGTCTGAAAACTGTGGATTTTTTCTAAGACCATTTTGGTTAACCATTGGTAGAGTTTTGGTTAACCATGGGTACGAAAAAGTTGGGGGTGGTGGCGGAGGCTCCACAAAATACCCTCCCGACCGAAAACGGTCAGTCCGACGACCATGCACCTTTCTCGGACACCTTCTGAAAATCCCCCTAAGGCCTGGAAGATCACAGAAAGAGGTTTTGCCACCGGGTGACGGCGCGAAATCGAGAGCACCCTAAAAAAGTGGACTTAGGCTCAGAACGAAAAATAAAAAAAGTTCCACAAAGAGGTAACTCAGCCTCTGAGTGTCCGATTTTCAAGCGGTTTGAAGCGGACTGTTGACCACACTCTCCTCCCTCTCCCGGAGGATATATAGGGGTCTAGAGGCTCAAGGCATGTCCGCTGAAGGTGACCTATTCTCGGACACATTCTGTCACATCCTGGTGCCTGTGGAGGATGTAACCAGGGGTTTAGCTGCTCAGGGCCAGTCCGCTGAGGGTGCACTGTTCTCGGACACATGTTCCTCAAATCCTGGTCCTCCTGGAGGATATAGAGGGGTCTAGAGGCTCATGGCATGTCCGCTGAAGGTGCAGTATTCTCGGACACCTTTGAGCAGGGTCCTACCCCTCTGGAGGTCTGAAAACAGTCCGACGACCATGCACCTTTCTCGGACACCTTCTGAAAATCCCCCTAAGGCCTGGAGGATCACAGAAAGAGGTTTTGCCACCGGGTGACGGCGCGAAATCGAGAGCACCCTAAAAAAGTGGACTTGGGCTCAGAACGAAAAATAATGTGTCCGAGAATAGGTCACCTTCAGCGGACTGGCCATGTGCAGCTGCACCCCTAGTAACATCCTCCACAGGCACCAGGATGTGACAGAATGTGTCCGAGAATAGGTCACCTTCAGCGGACTGACCATGTGCAGCTACACTCCTAGTTACATCCTCCACAGGCACCAGGATGTGACAGAATGTGTCCGAGGACAGAGCACCATCAACGGACTCTTTACCAGCTTCGAGTCCCTTGTTTTCGACTTCCAGAGGCACCATAATGTCAAAAACATGTGTCCGCCAAAGATGCACCATCAACGGACTCTCTGCGAGCTTCGAGTCCCTTGTTTTCGACTTCCAGATGCACCATAATGTCAAAAACATGTGCCCGAGAAAGATGCACCATCAACGGACTCTCTATGAGCTTTTGGGGCCTTGTTACAATCCTCCAGGAGGCTTCTGAAAAGGAGCTCTCTAGTCCCGAGATGGTACCCGGTGGCAAAACCTCTTTTCCAGGTCAGAGAGACATACGGAGAGCTCCCAGCACTGCCCAGTGTGTTGGGTTCACTTACCGGGAGGCCTACAGACACACACACCTCCCCAGACAGGCCTAAGAAGCCTGCTGTCTATTAAAAGTCCCCAAAGGTCAGAGAGACACCCAGAGAGCTCCAAACACTGCCCAGTGTGTTGGGTTCACTTACTGGGAAGCCTAGAGACACACACACCTCCCCAGACAGGCCTAAGAAGCCTGCTGTCTATTAAAGGTCCCCAGAGGTCAGAGAGACACACAGAGAGCTCCAAACACTGCCCAGTGTGTTGGGTTCACTTACTGGGAGGCCTACAGACACACACACCTCCCCAGACAAGCCTAATTAGCCTGCTGTCTATTCAAGGTCCCCAGAGGTCAGAGAGACACACAGAGAGCTCCAAACACTGCCCTGTGTACTGTATTAAGTCACAGCAAGCCCCAATGGCTCACACTTGTCTCCCTTTAGGCCCAAAAATTCTGCCTGCTATTAAAGCTCTCTGAGGTTCCCACAGACACACACAGAGCTCCCAGCACTGCCCAGCACTAACCCTAACCCCCAGTACTGCCATCAGCCCCAGCCCACTGCCCCCAAACACAGTGAGCTTCATGAGGCTCCCACAGACACACACAGAGCTCCCAGCACTGCTGGACGTCTAACTGAGGTCGCCATTGAATTCTAGATAGCTCGCTCCGTTTCTCGCTTGCCGCCACAGCCTTCAGACGATCAGTCATCAGCACAAGTTTGCCTCATGAAAACCGGAGATTCATACCGATCTGCCACGCCCCACTGTGTGGTGTGTTTGTTTAGTATGTAGCGCAGTTGCACTACGGGGTGTTGAGCTGCTTATTATGTGTAGGTTTTTAAGGATGCAATGTGTCGAGCCTTTTAGAGTCGAGCCTTCCTCTTGAGCCAGAGAGACCTATGTGACAAGGACCGAGTTGCTTCATGTGGGGTTCGATCCTACGATTTTCAGGTGGTTTCGTCGAAACTAACACCTTTAATGGGTGGTTTCACCGAGACTTGCCCTTCGCGGGGTTCGAACCTGTGCTTCTCAGGTACCTCAGCCACTAATATGCCTCTCCCCACTCATCCGGGGCAAATTCTCGCTAGAGAAGGGTTCGGCGCGGTGACAGAGAGCTCCGTAGAGCCCTCGGCGTCCCAGGCCTGGAGGCTGACCGCGGTGGCGGGGAGGTGGGACCTGTGAGACAGGGTGCCTCCCCTGGCGGGTCACGGTTTCCAATCGGTCAGAAGGTTTAGGAGAGGAGAGGGAAGAGAGTGTGGTCAACAGTCCGCTTCAAACCGCTTGAAAATCGGACACTCAGAGGCTGAGTTTTTTCTCGTGGGAACTTTTTTTATTTTTCGTTCTGAGCCTAAGTCCACTTTTTTAGGGTGCTCTCGATTTCGCGCCGTCACCCGGTGGCAAAACCTCTTTCTGTGATCCTCCAGGCCTTAGGGGGATTTTCAGAAGGTGTCCGAGAAAGGTGCATGGTCGTCGGACTGACCGTTTTCGGTCGGGAGGGTATTTTGTGGAGCCTCCGCCACCACCCCCAACTTTTTCGTACCCATGGTTAACCAAAACCCTACCCATGGTTAACCAAAATGGACTTAGAAAAAATCCACAGTTTTCAGACCTCCAGAGGGGTAGGACCCTGCTCAAAGGTGTCCGAGAATACTGCACCTTCAGCGGACATGCCATGAGCCTCTAGACCCCTCTATATCCTCCAGGAGGACCAGGATTTGAGGAAAATGTGTCCGAGAACAGTGCACCCTCAGCGGACTGGCCCTGAGCAGCTAAACCCCTGGTTACATCCTCCACAGGCACCAGGATGTGACAGAATATGTCCGAGAATAGGTCACCTTCAGCGGACATGCCTTGAGCCTCTAGACCCCTATATATCCTCCGGGAGAGGGAGGAGAGTGTGGTCAACAGTCCGCTTCAAACCGCTTGAAAATCGGACACTCAGAGGCTGAGTTACCTCTTTGTGGAACTTTTTTTATTTTTCGTTCTGAGCCTAAGTCCACTTTTTTAGGGTGCTCTCGATTTCGCGCCGTCACCCGGTGGCAAAACCTCTTTCTGTGATCCTCCAGGCCTTAGGGGGGTTTTCAGAAGGTGTCCGAGAAAGGTGCATGGTCGTCGGACTGACCGTTTTCGGTCGGGAGTGTATTTTGTGGAGCCTCCGCCACCACCCCCAACTTTTTCGTACCCATGGTTAACCAAAACCCTACCCATGGTTAACCAAAATGGACTTAGAAAAAATCCACAGTTTTCAGACCTCCAGAGGGGTAGGACCCTGCTCAAAGGTGTCCGAGAATACTGCACCTTCAGCGGACATGCCATGAGCCTCTAGACCCCTCTATATCCTCCAGGAGGACCAGGATTTGAGGAACATGTGTCCGAGAACAGTGCACCCTCAGCGGACTGGCCCTGAGCAGCTAAACCCCTGGTTACATCCTCCACAGGCACCAGGATGTGACAGAATATGTCCGAGAATAGGTCACCTTCAGCGGACATGCCTTGAGCCTCTAGACCCCTATATATCCTCCGGGAGAGGGAGGAGAGTGTGGTCAACAGTCCGCTTCAAACCGCTTGAAAATCGGACACTCAGAGGCTGAGTTACCTCTTTGTGGAACTTTTTTTATTTTTCGTTCTGAGCCTAAGTCCACTTTTTTAGGGTGCTCTCGATTTCGCGCCGTCACCCGGTGGCAAAACCTCTTTCTGTGATCCTCCAGGCCTTAGGGGGATTTTCAGAAGGTGTCCGAGAAAGGTGCATGGTCGTCGGACTGACCGTTTTCGGTCGGGAGGGTATTTTGTGGAGCCTCCGCCACCACCCCCAACTTTTTCGTACCCATGGTTAACCAAAACCCTACCCATGGTTAACCAAAATGGACTTAGAAAAAATCCACAGTTTTCAGACCTCCAGAGGGGTAGGACCCTGCTCAAAGGTGTCCGAGAATACTGCAACTTCAGCGGACATGCCATGAGCCTCTAGACCCCTCTATATCTTCCAGGAGGACCAGGATTTGAGGAAAATGAGTCCGAGAACAGTGCACCCTCAGCGGACTGGCCCTGAGCAGCTAAACCCCTGGTTACATCCTCCACAGGCACCAGGATGTGACAGAATATGTCCGAGAATAGGTCACCTTCAGCGGACATGCCTTGAGCCTCTAGACCCCTATATATCCTCCGGGAGAGGGAGGAGAGTGTGGTCAACAGTCCGCTTCAAACCGCTTGAAAATCGGACACTCAGAGGCTGAGTTACCTCTTTGTGGAACTTTTTTTATTTTTCGTTCTGAGCCTAAGTCCACTTTTTTAGGGTGCTCTCGATTTCGCGCCGTCACCCGGTGGCAAAACCTCTTTCTGTGATCCTCCAGGCCTTAGGGGGATTTTCAGAAGGTGTCCGAGAAAGGTGCATGGTCGTCGGACTGACCGTTTTCGGTCGGGAGGGTATTTTGTGGAGCCTCCGCCACCACCCCCAACTTTTTCGTACCCATGGTTAACCAAAACCTTACCCATGGTTAACCAAAATGGTCTTAGAAAAAATCCACAGTTTTCAGACCTCCAGAGGGGTAGGACCCTGCTCAAAGGTGTCCGAGAATACTGCACCTTCAGCGGACATGCCATGAGCCTCTAGATCCCTCTATATCCTCCAGGAGGACCAGGATTTGAGGAACATGTGTCCGAGAACAGTGCACCTTCAGTGGACTGGCCCTGAGCAGCTACACCCCTGGTTACATCCTCCACAGGCACCAGGATGTGACAGAATGTGTCCGAGAATAGGTCACCTTCAGCGGACATGCCTTGAGCCTCTAGACCCCTATATATCCTCCGGGAGAGGGAGGAGAGTGTGGTCAACAGTCCGCTTCAAACCGCTTGAAAATCGGACACTCAGAGGCTAAGTTACCTCTTTGTGGAACTTTTTTTATTTTTCGTTCTGAGCCTAAGTCCACTTTTTTAGGGTGCTCTCGATTTCACGCCGTCATCCGGTGGCAAAACCTCTTTCTGTGATCCTCCAGGCCTTAGGGGGATTTTCAGAAGGTGTCCGAGAAAGGTGCATGGTCGTCGGACTGACCGTTTTCGGTCGGGAGGGTATTTTGTGGAGCCTCCGCCACCACCCCCAACTTTTTCGTACCCATGGTTAACCAAAACCCTACCCATGGTTAACCAAAATGGACTTAGAAAAAATCCACAGTTTTCAGACCTCCAGAGGGGTAGGACCCTGCTCAAAGGTGTCCGAGAATACTGCACCTTCAGCGGACATGCCATGAGCCTCTAGACCCCTCTATATCCTCCAGGAGGACCAGGATTTGAGGAACATGTGTCCGAGAACAGTGCACCCTCAGCGGACTGGCCCTGAGCAGCTAAACCCCTGGTTACATCCTCCACAGGCACCAGGATGTGACAGAATGTGTCCGAGAATAGGTCACCTTCAGCGGACATGCCTTGAGCCTCTAGACCCCTATATATCCTCCGGGAGAGGGAGGAGAGTGTGGTCAACAGTCCGCTTCAAACCGCTTGAAAATCGGACACTCAGAGGCTAAGTTACCTCTTTGTGGAACTTTTTTTATTTTTCGTTCTGAGCCTAAGTCCACTTTTTTAGGGTGCTCTCGATTTCGCGCCGTCACCCGGTGGCAAAACCTCTTTCTGTGATCCTCCAGGCCTTAGGGGGATTTTCAGAAGGTGTCCGAGAAAGGTGCATGGTCGTCGGACTGACCGTTTTCGGTCGGGAGGGTATTTTGTGGAGCCTCCGCCACCACCCCCAACTTTTTCGTACCCATGGTTAACCAAAACCTTACCCATGGTTAACCAAAATGGTCTTAGAAAAAATCCACAGTTTTCAGACCTCCAGAGGGGTAGGACCCTGCTCAAAGGTGTCCGAGAATACTGCACCTTCAGCGGACATGCCATGAGCCTCTAGATCCCTCTATATCCTCCAGGAGGACCAGGATTTGAGGAACATGTGTCCGAGAACAGTGCACCTTCAGTGGACTGGCCCTGAGCAGCTACACCCCTGGTTACATCCTCCACAGGCACCAGGATGTGACAGAATGTGTCCGAGAATAGGTCACCTTCAGCGGACATGCCTTGAGCCTCTAGACCCCTATATATCCTCCGGGAGAGGGAGGAGAGTGTGGTCAACAGTCCGCTTCAAACCGCTTGAAAATCGGACACTCAGAGGCTAAGTTACCTCTTTGTGGAACTTTTTTTATTTTTCGTTCTGAGCCTAAGTCCACTTTTTTAGGGTGCTCTCGATTTCACGCCGTCATCCGGTGGCAAAACCTCTTTCTGTGATCCTCCAGGCCTTAGGGGGATTTTCAGAAGGTGTCCGAGAAAGGTGCATGGTCGTCGGACTGACCGTTTTCGGTCGGGAGGGTATTTTGTGGAGCCTCCGCCACCACCCCCAACTTTTTCGTACCCATGGTTAACCAAAACCCTACCCATGGTTAACCAAAATGGACTTAGAAAAAATCCACAGTTTTCAGACCTCCAGAGGGGTAGGACCCTGCTCAAAGGTGTCCGAGAATACTGCACCTTCAGCGGACATGCCATGAGCCTCTAGACCCCTCTATATCCTCCAGGAGGACCAGGATTTGAGGAACATGTGTCCGAGAACAGTGCACCCTCAGCGGACTGGCCCTGAGCAGCTAAACCCCTGGTTACATCCTCCACAGGCACCAGGATGTGACAGAATGTGTCCGAGAATAGGTCACCTTCAGCGGACATGCCTTGAGCCTCTAGACCCCTATATATCCTCCGGGAGAGGGAGGAGAGTGTGGTCAACAGTCCGCTTCAAACCGCTTGAAAATCGGACACTCAGAGGCTGAGTTACCTCTTTGTGGAACTTTTTTTATTTTTCGTTCTGAGCCTAAGTCCACTTTTTTAGGGTGCTCTCGATTTCGCGCCGTCACCCGGTGGCAAAACCTCTTTCTGTGATCCTCCAGGCCTTAGGGGGATTTTCAGAAGGTGTCCGAGAAAGGTGCATGGTCGTCGGACTGACCGTTTTCGGTCGGGAGGGTATTTTGTGGAGCCTCCGCCACCACCCCCAACTTTTTCGTACCCATGGTTAACCAAAACCCTACCCATGGTTAACCAAAATGGTCTTAGAAAAAATCCACAGTTTTCAGACCTCCAGAGGGGTAGGACCCTGCTCAAAGGTGTCCGAGAATACTGCACCTTCAGCGGACATGCCATGAGCCTCTAGATCCCTCTATATCCTCCAGGAGGACCAGGATTTGAGGAACATGTGTCCGAGAACAGTGCACCTTCAGTGGACTGGCCCTGAGCAGCTACACCCCTGGTTACATCCTCCACAGGCACCAGGATGTGACAGAATGTGTCCGAGAATAGGTCACCTTCAGCGGACATGCCTTGAGCCTCTAGACCCCTATATATCCTCCGGGAGAGGGAGGAGAGTGTGGTCAACAGTCCGCTTCAAACCGCTTGAAAATCGGACACTCAGAGGCTAAGTTACCTCTTTGTGGAACTTTTTTTATTTTTCGTTCTGAGCCTAAGTCCACTTTTTTAGGGTGCTCTCGATTTCACGCCGTCATCCGGTGGCAAAACCTCTTTCTGTGATCCTCCAGGCCTTAGGGGGATTTTCAGAAGGTGTCCGAGAAAGGTGCATGGTCGTCGGACTGACCGTTTACAGTCGGGAGGGTATTTTGTGGAGCCTCCGCCACCACCCCCAACTTTTTCGTACCCATGGTTAACCAAAACCCTACCCATGGTTAACCAAAATGGACTTAGAAAAAATCCACAGTTTTCAGACCTCCAGAGGGGTAGGACCCTGCTCAAAGGTGTCCGAGAATACTGCACCTTCAGCGGACATGCCATGAGCCTCTAGACCCCTCTATATCCTCCAGGAGGACCAGGATTTGAGGAACATGTGTCCGAGAACAGTGCACCCTCAGCGGACTGGCCCTGAGCAGCTAAACCCCTGGTTACATCCTCCACAGGCACCAGGATGTGACAGAATATGTCCGAGAATAGGTCACCTTCAGCGGACATGCCTTGAGCCTCTAGACCCCTATATATCCTCCGGGAGAGGGAGGAGAGTGTGGTCAACAGTCCGCTTCAAACCGCTTGAAAATCGGACACTCAGAGGCTGAGTTACCTCTTTGTGGAACTTTTTTTATTTTTCGTTCTGAGCCTAAGTCCACTTTTTTAGGGTGCTCTCGATTTCGCGCCGTCACCCGGTGGCAAAACCTCTTTCTGTGATCCTCCAGGCCTTAGGGGGATTTTCAGAAGGTGTCCGAGAAAGGTGCATGGTCGTCGGACTGACCGTTTTCGGTCGGGAGGGTATTTTGTGGAGCCTCCGCCACCACCCCCAACTTTTTCGTACCCATGGTTAACCAAAACCCTACCCATGGTTAACCAAAATGGTCTTAGAAAAAATCCACAGTTTTCAGACCTCCAGAGGGGTAGGACCCTGCTCAAAGGTGTCCAAGAATACTGCACCTTCAGCGGACATGCCATGAGCCTCTAGATCCCTCTATATCCTCCAGGAGGACCAGGATTTGAGGAATATGTGTCCGAGAACAGTGCACCTTCAGTGGACTGGCCCTGAGCAGTTACACCCCTGGTTACATCCTCCACAGGCACCAGGATGTGACAGAATGTGTCCGAGAATAGGTCACCTTCAGCGGACATGCCTTGAGCCTCTAGACCCCTATATATCCTCCGGGAGAGGGAGGAGAGTGTGGTCAACAGTCCACTTCAAACCGCTTGAAAATCGGACACTCAGAGGCTAAGTTACCTCTTTGTGGAACTTTTTTTATTTTTCGTTCTGAGCCTAAGTCCACTTTTTTAGGGTGCTCTCGATTTCACGCCGTCATCCGGTGGCAAAACCTCTTTCTCTGATCCTCCAGGCCTTAGGGGGATTTTCAGAAGGTGTCCGAGAAAGGTGCATGGTCGTCGGACTGACCGTTTTCGGTCGGGAGTGTATTTTGTGGAGCCTCCGCCACCACCCCCAACTTTTTCGTACCCATGGTTAACCAAAACCCTACCCATGGTTAACCAAAATGGACTTAGAAAAAATCCACAGTTTTCAGACCTCCAGAGGGGTAGGACCCTGCTCAAAGGTGTCCGAGAATACTGCAC
This sequence comes from Sprattus sprattus, assembly GCF_963457725.1. Lineage (NCBI taxonomy): Eukaryota > Metazoa > Chordata > Actinopteri > Clupeiformes > Clupeidae > Sprattus > Sprattus sprattus. Next base: position 99,337 of record NW_027666879.1, on the reverse strand, counting down.
CTTCAGCGGACATGCCATGAGCCTCTAGACCCCTCTATATCCTCCAGGAGGACCAGGATTTGAGGAACATGTGTCCGAGAACAGTGCACCCTCAGCGGACTGGCCCTGAGCAGCTAAACCCCTGGTTACATCCTCCACAGGCACCAGGATGTGACAGAATGTGTCCGAGAATAGGTCACCTTCAGCGGACATGCCTTGAGCCTCTAGACCCCTATATATCCTCCGGGAGAGGGAGGAGAGTGTGGTCAACAGTCCGCTTCAAACCGCTTGAAAATCGGACACTCAGAGGCTGAGTTACCTCTTTGTGGAACTTTTTTTATTTTTCGTTCTGAGCCTAAGTCCACTTTTTTAGGGTGCTCTCGATTTCGCGCCGTCACCCGGTGGCAAAACCTCTTTCTGTGATCCTCCAGGCCTTAGGGGGATTTTCAGAAGGTGTCCGAGAAAGGTGCATGGTCGTCGGACTGACCGTTTTCGGTCGGGAGGGTATTTTGTGGAGCCTCCGCCACCACCCCCAACTTTTTCGTACCCATGGTTAACCAAAACCCTACCCATGGTTAACCAAAATGGTCTTAGAAAAAATCCACAGTTTTCAGACCTCCAGAGGGGTAGGACCCTGCTCAAAGGTGTCCGAGAATACTGCACCTTCAGCGGACATGCCATGAGCCTCTAGATCCCTCTATATCCTCCAGGAGGACCAGGATTTGAGGAACATGTGTCCGAGAACAGTGCACCTTCAGTGGACTGGCCCTGAGCAGCTAAACCCCTGGTTACATCCTCCACAGGCACCAGGATGTGACAGAATGTGTCCGAGAATAGGTCACCTTCAGCGGACATGCCTTGAGCCTCTAGACCCCTATATATCCTCCGGGAGAGGGAGGAGAGTGTGGTCAACAGTCCGCTTCAAACCGCTTGAAAATCGGACACTCAGAGGCTAAGTTACCTCTTTGTGGAACTTTTTTTATTTTTCGTTCTGAGCCTAAGTCCACTTTTTTAGGGTGCTCTCGATTTCACGCCGTCATCCGGTGGCAAAACCTCTTTCTGTGATCCTCCAGGCCTTAGGGGGATTTTCAGAAGGTGTCCGAGAAAGGTGCATGGTCGTCGGACTGACCGTTTACAGTCGGGAGGGTATTTTGTGGAGCCTCCGCCACCACCCCCAACTTTTTCGTACCCATGGTTAACCAAAACCCTACCCATGGTTAACCAAAATGGACTTAGAAAAAATCCACAGTTTTCAGACCTCCAGAGGGGTAGGACCCTGCTCAAAGGTGTCCGAGAATACTGCACCTTCAGCGGACATGCCATGAGCCTCTAGACCCCTCTATATCCTCCAGGAGGACCAGGATTTGAGGAACATGTGTCCGAGAACAGTGCACCCTCAGCGGACTGGCCCTGAGCAGCTAAACCCCTGGTTACATCCTCCACAGGCACCAGGATGTGACAGAATATGTCCGAGAATAGGTCACCTTCAGCGGACATGCCTTGAGCCTCTAGACCCCTATATATCCTCCGGGAGAGGGAGGAGAGTGTGGTCAACAGTCCGCTTCAAACCGCTTGAAAATCGGACACTCAGAGGCTGAGTTACCTCTTTGTGGAACTTTTTTTATTTTTCGTTCTGAGCCTAAGTCCACTTTTTTAGGGTGCTCTCGATTTCGCGCCGTCACCCGGTGGCAAAACCTCTTTCTGTGATCCTCCAGGCCTTAGGGGGATTTTCAGAAGGTGTCCGAGAAAGGTGCATGGTCGTCGGACTGACCGTTTTCGGTCGGGAGGGTATTTTGTGGAGCCTCCGCCACCACCCCCAACTTTTTCGTACCCATGGTTAACCAAAACCCTACCCATGGTTAACCAAAATGGTCTTAGAAAAAATCCACAGTTTTCAGACCTCCAGAGGGGTAGGACCCTGCTCAAAGGTGTCCAAGAATACTGCACCTTCAGCGGACATGCCATGAGCCTCTAGATCCCTCTATATCCTCCAGGAGGACCAGGATTTGAGGAATATGTGTCCGAGAACAGTGCACCTTCAGTGGACTGGCCCTGAGCAGTTACACCCCTGGTTACATCCTCCACAGGCACCAGGATGTGACAGAATGTGTCCGAGAATAGGTCACCTTCAGCGGACATGCCTTGAGCCTCTAGACCCCTATATATCCTCCGGGAGAGGGAGGAGAGTGTGGTCAACAGTCCACTTCAAACCGCTTGAAAATCGGACACTCAGAGGCTAAGTTACCTCTTTGTGGAACTTTTTTTATTTTTCGTTCTGAGCCTAAGTCCACTTTTTTAGGGTGCTCTCGATTTCACGCCGTCATCCGGTGGCAAAACCTCTTTCTCTGATCCTCCAGGCCTTAGGGGGATTTTCAGAAGGTGTCCGAGAAAGGTGCATGGTCGTCGGACTGACCGTTTTCGGTCGGGAGTGTATTTTGTGGAGCCTCCGCCACCACCCCCAACTTTTTCGTACCCATGGTTAACCAAAACCCTACCCATGGTTAACCAAAATGGACTTAGAAAAAATCCACAGTTTTCAGACCTCCAGAGGGGTAGGACCCTGCTCAAAGGTGTCCGAGAATACTGCACCTTCAGCGGACATGCCATGAGCCTCTAGACCCCTCTATATCCTCCAGGAGGACCAGGATTTGAGGAACATGTGTCCGAGAACAGTGCACCCTCAGCGGACTGGCCCTGAGCAGCTAAACCCCTGGTTACATCCTCCACAGGCACCAGGATGTGACAGAATGTGTCCGAGAATAGGTCACCTTCAGCGGACATGCCTTGAGCCTCTAGACCCCTATATATCCTCCGGGAGAGGGAGGAGAGTGTGGTCAACAGTCCGCTTCAAACCGCTTGAAAATCGGACACTCAGAGGCTGAGTTACCTCTTTGTGGAACTTTTTTTATTTTTCGTTCTGAGCCTAAGTCCACTTTTTTAGGGTGCTCTCGATTTCGCGCCGTCACCCGGTGGCAAAACCTCTTTCTGTGATCCTCCAGGCCTTAGGGGGATTTTCAGAAGGTGTCCGAGAAAGGTGCATGGTCGTCGGACTGACCGTTTTCGGTCGGGAGGGTATTTTGTGGAGCCTCCGCCACCACCCCCAACTTTTTCGTACCCATGGTTAACCAAAACCTTACCCATGGTTAACCAAAATGGTCTTAGAAAAAATCCACAGTTTTCAGACCTCCAGAGGGGTAGGACCCTGCTCAAAGGTGTCCGAGAATACTGCACCTTCAGCGGACATGCCATGAGCCTCTAGATCCCTCTATATCCTCCAGGAGGACCAGGATTTGAGGAACATGTGTCCGAGAACAGTGCACCTTCAGTGGACTGGCCCTGAGCAGCTACACCCCTGGTTACATCCTCCACAGGCACCAGGATGTGACAGAATGTGTCCGAGAATAGGTCACCTTCAGCGGACATGCCTTGAGCCTCTAGACCCCTATATATCCTCCGGGAGAGGGAGGAGAGTGTGGTCAACAGTCCGCTTCAAACCGCTTGAAAATCGGACACTCAGAGGCTAAGTTACCTCTTTGTGGAACTTTTTTTATTTTTCGTTCTGAGCCTAAGTCCACTTTTTTAGGGTGCTCTCGATTTCACGCCGTCATCCGGTGGCAAAACCTCTTTCTGTGATCCTCCAGGCCTTAGGGGGATTTTCAGAAGGTGTCCGAGAAAGGTGCATGGTCGTCGGACTGACCGTTTTCGGTCGGGAGGGTATTTTGTGGAGCCTCCGCCACCACCCCCAACTTTTTCGTACCCATGGTTAACCAAAACCCTACCCATGGTTAACCAAAATGGACTTAGAAAAAATCCACAGTTTTCAGACCTCCAGAGGGGTAGGACCCTGCTCAAAGGTGTCCGAGAATACTGCACCTTCAGCGGACATGCCATGAGCCTCTAGACCCCTCTATATCCTCCAGGAGGACCAGGATTTGAGGAACATGTGTCCGAGAACAGTGCACCCTCAGCGGACTGGCCCTGAGCAGCTAAACCCCTGGTTACATCCTCCACAGGCACCAGGATGTGACAGAATGTGTCCGAGAATAGGTCACCTTCAGCGGACATGCCTTGAGCCTCTAGACCCCTATATATCCTCCGGGAGAGGGAGGAGAGTGTGGTCAACAGTCCGCTTCAAACCGCTTGAAAATCGGACACTCAGAGGCTGAGTTACCTCTTTGTGGAACTTTTTTTATTTTTCGTTCTGAGCCTAAGTCCACTTTTTTAGGGTGCTCTCGATTTCGCGCCGTCACCCGGTGGCAAAACCTCTTTCTGTGATCCTCCAGGCCTTAGGGGGATTTTCAGAAGGTGTCCGAGAAAGGTGCATGGTCGTCGGACTGACCGTTTTCGGTCGGGAGGGTATTTTGTGGAGCCTCCGCCACCACCCCCAACTTTTTCGTACCCATGGTTAACCAAAACCCTACCCATGGTTAACCAAAATGGTCTTAGAAAAAATCCACAGTTTTCAGACCTCCAGAGGGGTAGGACCCTGCTCAAAGGTGTCCGAGAATACTGCACCTTCAGCGGACATGCCATGAGCCTCTAGATCCCTCTATATCCTCCAGGAGGACCAGGATTTGAGGAACATGTGTCCGAGAACAGTGCACCTTCAGTGGACTGGCCCTGAGCAGCTACACCCCTGGTTACATCCTCCACAGGCACCAGGATGTGACAGAATGTGTCCGAGAATAGGTCACCTTCAGCGGACATGCCTTGAGCCTCTAGACCCCTATATATCCTCCGGGAGAGGGAGGAGAGTGTGGTCAACAGTCCGCTTCAAACCGCTTGAAAATCGGACACTCAGAGGCTAAGTTACCTCTTTGTGGAACTTTTTTTATTTTTCGTTCTGAGCCTAAGTCCACTTTTTTAGGGTGCTCTCGATTTCACGCCGTCATCCGGTGGCAAAACCTCTTTCTGTGATCCTCCAGGCCTTAGGGGGATTTTCAGAAGGTGTCCGAGAAAGGTGCATGGTCGTCGGACTGACCGTTTACAGTCGGGAGGGTATTTTGTGGAGCCTCCGCCACCACCCCCAACTTTTTCGTACCCATGGTTAACCAAAACCCTACCCATGGTTAACCAAAATGGACTTAGAAAAAATCCACAGTTTTCAGACCTCCAGAGGGGTAGGACCCTGCTCAAAGGTGTCCGAGAATACTGCACCTTCAGCGGACATGCCATGAGCCTCTAGACCCCTCTATATCCTCCAGGAGGACCAGGATTTGAGGAACATGTGTCCGAGAACAGTGCACCCTCAGCGGACTGGCCCTGAGCAGCTAAACCCCTGGTTACATCCTCCACAGGCACCAGGATGTGACAGAATATGTCCGAGAATAGGTCACCTTCAGCGGACATGCCTTGAGCCTCTAGACCCCTATATATCCTCCGGGAGAGGGAGGAGAGTGTGGTCAACAGTCCGCTTCAAACCGCTTGAAAATCGGACACTCAGAGGCTGAGTTACCTCTTTGTGGAACTTTTTTTATTTTTCGTTCTGAGCCTAAGTCCACTTTTTTAGGGTGCTCTCGATTTCGCGCCGTCACCCGGTGGCAAAACCTCTTTCTGTGATCCTCCAGGCCTTAGGGGGATTTTCAGAAGGTGTCCGAGAAAGGTGCATGGTCGTCGGACTGACCGTTTTCGGTCGGGAGGGTATTTTGTGGAGCCTCCGCCACCACCCCCAACTTTTTCGTACCCATGGTTAACCAAAACCCTACCCATGGTTAACCAAAATGGTCTTAGAAAAAATCCACAGTTTTCAGACCTCCAGAGGGGTAGGACCCTGCTCAAAGGTGTCCAAGAATACTGCACCTTCAGCGGACATGCCATGAGCCTCTAGATCCCTCTATATCCTCCAGGAGGACCAGGATTTGAGGAATATGTGTCCGAGAACAGTGCACCTTCAGTGGACTGGCCCTGAGCAGTTACACCCCTGGTTACATCCTCCACAGGCACCAGGATGTGACAGAATGTGTCCGAGAATAGGTCACCTTCAGCGGACATGCCTTGAGCCTCTAGACCCCTATATATCCTCCGGGAGAGGGAGGAGAGTGTGGTCAACAGTCCACTTCAAACCGCTTGAAAATCGGACACTCAGAGGCTAAGTTACCTCTTTGTGGAACTTTTTTTATTTTTCGTTCTGAGCCTAAGTCCACTTTTTTAGGGTGCTCTCGATTTCACGCCGTCATCCGGTGGCAAAACCTCTTTCTCTGATCCTCCAGGCCTTAGGGGGATTTTCAGAAGGTGTCCGAGAAAGGTGCATGGTCGTCGGACTGACCGTTTTCGGTCGGGAGTGTATTTTGTGGAGCCTCCGCCACCACCCCCAACTTTTTCGTACCCATGGTTAACCAAAACCCTACCCATGGTTAACCAAAATGGACTTAGAAAAAATCCACAGTTTTCAGACCTCCAGAGGGGTAGGACCCTGCTCAAAGGTGTCCGAGAATACTGCACCTTCAGCGGACATGCCATGAGCCTCTAGACCCCTCTATATCCTCCAGGAGGACCAGGATTTGAGGAACATGTGTCCGAGAACAGTGCACCCTCAGCGGACTGGCCCTGAGCAGCTAAACCCCTGGTTACATCCTCCACAGGCACCAGGATGTGACAGAATGTGTCCGAGAATAGGTCACCTTCAGCGGACATGCCTTGAGCCTCTAGACCCCTATATATCCTCCGGGAGAGGGAGGAGAGTGTGGTCAACAGTCCGCTTCAAACCGCTTGAAAATCGGACACTCAGAGGCTGAGTTACCTCTTTGTGGAACTTTTTTTATTTTTCGTTCTGAGCCTAAGTCCACTTTTTTAGGGTGCTCTCGATTTCGCGCCGTCACCCGGTGGCAAAACCTCTTTCTGTGATCCTCCAGGCCTTAGGGGGATTTTCAGAAGGTGTCCGAGAAAGGTGCATGGTCGTCGGACTGACCGTTTTCGGTCGGGAGGGTATTTTGTGGAGCCTCCGCCACCACCCCCAACTTTTTCGTACCCATGGTTAACCAAAACCCTACCCATGGTTAACCAAAATGGTCTTAGAAAAAATCCACAGTTTTCAGACCTCCAGAGGGGTAGGACCCTGCTCAAAGGTGTCCGAGAATACTGCACCTTCAGCGGACATGCCATGAGCCTCTAGATCCCTCTATATCCTCCAGGAGGACCAGGATTTGAGGAACATGTGTCCGAGAACAGTGCACCTTCAGTGGACTGGCCCTGAGCAGCTACACCCCTGGTTACATCCTCCACAGGCACCAGGATGTGACAGAATGTGTCCGAGAATAGGTCACCTTCAGCGGACATGCCTTGAGCCTCTAGACCCCTATATATCCTCCGGGAGAGGGAGGAGAGTGTGGTCAACAGTCCGCTTCAAACCGCTTGAAAATCGGACACTCAGAGGCTAAGTTACCTCTTTGTGGAACTTTTTTTATTTTTCGTTCTGAGCCTAAGTCCACTTTTTTAGGGTGCTCTCGATTTCACGCCGTCATCCGGTGGCAAAACCTCTTTCTGTGATCCTCCAGGCCTTAGGGGGATTTTCAGAAGGTGTCCGAGAAAGGTGCATGGTCGTCGGACTGACCGTTTTCGGTCGGGAGGGTATTTTGTGGAGCCTCCGCCACCACCCCCAACTTTTTCGTACCCATGGTTAACCAAAACCCTACCCATGGTTAACCAAAATGGACTTAGAAAAAATCCACAGTTTTCAGACCTCCAGAGGGGTAGGACCCTGCTCAAAGGTATCCGAGAATACTGCACCTTCAGCGGACATGCCATGAGCCTCTAGACCCCTCTATATCCTCCAGGAAGACCAGGATTTGAGGAACATGTGTCCGAGAACAGTGCACCCTCAGCGGACTGGCCCTGAGCAGCTAAACCCCTGGTTACATCCTCCACAGGCACCAGGATGTGACAGAATATGTCCGAGAATAGGTCACCTTCAGCGGACATGCCTTGAGCCTCTAGACCCCTATATATCCTCCGGGAGAGGGAGGAGAGTGTGGTCAACAGTCCGCTTCAAACCGCTTGAAAATCGGACACTCAGAGGCTGAGTTACCTCTTTGTGGAACTTTTTTTATTTTTCGTTCTGAGCCTAAGTCCACTTTTTTAGGGTGCTCCCGATTTCGCGCCGTCACCCGGTGGCAAAACCTCTTTCTGTGATCCTCCAGGCCTTAGGGGGATTTTCAGAAGGTGTCCGAGAAAGGTGCATGGTCGTCGGACTGACCGTTTTCGGTCGGGAGGGTATTTTGTGGAGCCTCCGCCACCACCCCCAACTTTTTCGTACCCATGGTTAACCAAAACCCTACCCATGGTTAACCAAAATGGTCTTAGAAAAAATCCACAGTTTTCAGACCTCCAGAGGGGTAGGACCCTGCTCAAAGGTGTCCGAGAATACTGCACCTTCAGCGGACATGCCATGAGCCTCTAGATCCCTCTATATCCTCCAGGAGGACCAGGATTTGAGGAACATGTGTCCGAGAACAGTGCACCTTCAGTGGACTGGCCCTGAGCAGCTACACCCCTGGTTACATCCTCCACAGGCACCAGGATGTGACAGAATGTGTCCGAGAATAGGTCACCTTCAGCGGACATGCCTTGAGCCTCTAGACCCCTATATATCCTCCGGGAGAGGGAGGAGAGTGTGGTCAACAGTCCGCTTCAAACCGCTTGAAAATCGGACACTCAGAGGCTAAGTTACCTCTTTGTGGAACTTTTTTTATTTTTCGTTCTGAGCCTAAGTCCACTTTTTTAGGGTGCTCTCGATTTCACGCCGTCATCCGGTGGCAAAACCTCTTTCTGTGATCCTCCAGGCCTTAGGGGGATTTTCAGAAGGTGTCCGAGAAAGGTGCATGGTCGTCGGACTGACCGTTTTCGGTCGGGAGGGTATTTTGTGGAGCCTCCGCCACCACCCCCAACTTTTTCGTACCCATGGTTAACCAAAACCCTACCCATGGTTAACCAAAATGGACTTAGAAAAAATCCACAGTTTTCAGACCTCCAGAGGGGTAGGACCCTGCTCAAAGGTGTCCGAGAATACTGCACCTTCAGCGGACATGCCATGAGCCTCTAGACCCCTCTATATCCTCCAGGAGGACCAGGATTTGAGGAACATGTGTCCGAGAACAGTGCACCCTCAGCGGACTGGCCCTGAGCAGCTAAACCCCTGGTTACATCCTCCACAGGCACCAGGATGTGACAGAATGTGTCCGAGAATAGGTCACCTTCAGCGGACATGCCTTGAGCCTCTAGACCCCTATATATCCTCCGGGAGAGGGAGGAGAATGTGGTCAACAGTCCGCTTCAAACCGCTTGAAAATCGGACACTCAGAGGCTGAGTTACCTCTTTGTGGAACTTTTTTTATTTTTCGTTCTGAGCAAAAGTCCACTTTTTTAGGGTGCTCTCGATTTCGCGCCGTTACCCGGTGGCAAAACCTCTTTCTGTGATCCTCCAGGCCTTAGGGGGATTTTCAGAAGATGTCCGAGAAAGGTGCATGGTCGTCGGACTGACCGTTTTCGGTCGGGAGGGTATTTTGTGGAGCCTCCGCCACCACCCCCAACTTTTTCGTACCCATGGTTAACCAAAACCCTACCCATGGTTAACCAAAATGGACTTAGAAAAAATCCACAGTTTTCAGACCTCCAGAGGGGTAGGACCCTGCTCAAAGGTGTCCGAGAATACTGCACCTTCAGCGGACATGCCATGAGCCTCTAGACCCCTCTATATCCTCCAGGAGGACCAGGATTTGAGGAACATGTGTCCGAGAACAGTGCACCCTCAGCGGACTGGCCCTGAGCAGATAAACCCCTGGTTACATCCTCCACAGGCACCAGGATGTGACAGAATGTGTCCGAGAATAGGTCACCTTCAGCGGACATGCCTTGAGCCTCTAGACCCCTATATATCCTCCGGGAGAGGGAGGAGAATGTGGTCAACAGTCCGCTTCAAACCGCTTGAAAATCGGACACTCAGAGGCTGAGTTACCTCTTTGTGGAACTTTTTTTATTTTTCGTTCTGAGCAAAAGTCCACTTTTTTAGGGTGCTCTCGATTTCGCGCCGTTACCCGGTGGCAAAACCTCTTTCTGTGATCCTCCAGGCCTTAGGGGGATTTTCAGAAGATGTCCGAGAAAGGTGCATGGTCGTCGGACTGACCGTTTTCCGTCGGGAGGGTATTTTGTGGAGCCTCCGCCACCACCCCCAAGTTTTTCGTACCCATGGTTAACCAAAACCCTACCCATGGTTAACCAAAATGGTCTTAGAAAAAATCCACAGTTTTCAGACCTCCAGAGGGGTAGGACCCTGCTCAAAGGTGTCCGAGAATACTGCACCTTCAGCGGACATGCCATGAGCCTCTAGATCCCTCTATATCCTCCAGGAGGACCAGGATTTGAGGAACATGTGTCCGAGAACAGTGCACCTTCAGTGGACTGGCCCTGAGCAGCTACACCCCTGGTTACATCCTCCACAGGCACCAGGATGTGACAGAATGTGTCCGAGAATAGGTCACCTTCAGCGGACATGCCTTGAGCCTCTAGACCCCTATATATCCTCCGGGAGAGGGAGGAGAGTGTGGTCAACAGTCCGCTTCAAACCGCTTGAAAATCGGACACTCAGAGGCTAAGTTACCTCTTTGTGGAACTTTTTTTATTTTTCGTTCTGAGCCTAAGTCCACTTTTTTAGGGTGCTCTCGATTTCACGCCGTCATCCGGTGGCAAAACCTCTTTCTGTGATCCTCCAGGCCTTAGGGGGATTTTCAGAAGGTGTCCGAGAAAGGTGCATGGTCGTCGGACTGACCGTTTTCGGTCGGGAGGGTATTTTGTGGAGCCTCCGCCACCACCCCCAACTTTTTCGTACCCATGGTTAACCAAAACCCTACCCATGGTTAACCAAAATGGACTTAGAAAAAATCCACAGTTTTCAGACCTGCAGAGGGGTAGGACCCTGCTCAAAGGTGTCCGAGAATACTGCACCTTCAGCGGACATGCCATGAGCCTCTAGACCCCTCTATATCCTCCAGGAGGACCAGGATTTGAGGAACATGTGTCCGAGAACAGTGCACCCTCAGCGGACTGGCCCTGAGCAGCTACACCCCTGGTTACATCCCTGGTTATAACCAAAATGGACTTAGAAAACACTGGAGGCCTACAGACACACACACCTCCCCAGACAGGCCTAAGAAGCCTCCTGTCTATTAAAGGTCCCCAAAGGTCAGAGAGACACACAGAGAGCTCCAAACACTGCCCAGTGTGTTGTGTTCACTTACTGGGAGGCCTACAGACACACACACCTCCCCAGACAGGCCTAAGAAGCCTGCTGTCTATTAAAGGTCCCCAAAGGTCAGAGAGACACCCAGAGAGCTCCAAACACTGCCCAGTGTGTTGGGTTCACTTACTGGGAGGCCTACAGACACACACACCTCCCCAGACAGGCCTAAGAAGCCTGCTGTCTATTAAAGGTCCCCAAAGGTCAGAGAGACACACAGAGAGCTCCACACACTGCCCAGTGTGTTGGGTTCACTTACTGGGAGGCCTACAGACACACACACCTCCCCAGACAGGCCTAATTAGCCTGCTGTCTATTAAAGGTCCCCAGAGGTCAGAGAGACACACAGAGAGCTCCAAACACTGCCCTGTGTACTGTATTAAGTCACAGCAAGCCCCAATGGCTCACACTTGTCTCCCTTTAGGCCCAATAATTCTGCCTGCTATTAAAGCTCTCTGAGGGTCCCACAGACACACAGAGAGCTCCCAGCACTACCCAGCACTAACCCTAACCCCCAGTACTGCCCTCAGCCCCAGCCCACTGCCCCCAAACACAGTGAGCTTCATGAGGCTCCCACAGACACACACAGAGCTCCCAGCACTGCTGGACGTCTAACTGAGGTCGCCATTGAATTCTAGATAGCTCGCTCCGTTTCTCACTTGCCGCCACAGCCTTCAGACGATCAGTCATCAGCACAAGTTCGCCTCATGAAAACCGGAGATTCATACCGATCTGCCACGCCCCACTGTGTGGTGTGTTTATTTAGTGTGTAGCGCAGTTGACTGTGTGGTGTGTTTGTTTAGTGTGTAGCGCAGTTGCACTACGGGGTGTTGAGCTGCTTATTATGTGTAGGTTTTTAAGGATGCAATGTGCATCGTGGTCCGGTGCTTCCGCCCTGTATAGCTTTTCCTTTATAGAGTCGAGCCTTTCTTTCATATTAAAGCTCTCTGAGGGTCCCACAGATCCCACAGACACACACAGAGCTCCCAGCACTGCCCAGCACTAACCCTAACCCCCAGTACTGCCCTCAGCCCCAGCCCACTGCCCCCAAACACAGTGAGCTTCATGAGGCTCCCACAGACACACACAGAGCTCCCAGCACTGCTGGACGTCTAAGTGAGGTCGCCATTGAATTCTAGATAGCTCGCTCCGTTTCTCACTTGCCGCCACAGCCTTCAGACGATCAGTCATCAGCACAAGTTCGCCTCATGAAAACCGGAGATTCATACCGATCACGCCCCACTGTGTGGTGTGTTTGTTTAGTGTGTAGCGCAGTTGACTGTGTGTTGTGTTTGTTTAGTGTGTAGCGCAGTTGCACTACGGGGTGTTGAGCTGCTTATTATGTGTAGGTTTTTAAGGATATAATGTGCTTTGTGATCGTGCTTCCGCCCTGTATAGCTTTTCCTTTATAGAGTCGAGCCTTTTTTCATACCGGGGAGTCATTCACAACTTAGGACAGAGTTGCTTCAGTTGGGATTTGAACCTGCAATTCTCAGATGGTTTTCTGGAATCTTACCCTTTGCGGGTTTCGAACCTGTGCTCATCAGGTCTTTGGTGCCGCGCCCTACCCACTAACCCACCGTGCTGGTACAGAATTCCGCCTGTCAGTGCGCCCAAATCACCGATTCCTCACCCCATATTTTCCCAGGCTCTTTCTCTTTCAATCTTTCTCTCTCTCAGAGTTGCTTCATGTGGGGTTCGATCCTACGATTTTCAGGTGGTTTCGTCGAAACTAACACCTTTAATGGGTGGTTTCACCGAGACTTGCCCTTCGCGGGGTTCGAACCTGTGCTTCTCAGGTACCTCAGCCACTAATATGCCTCTCCCCACTCATCCGGGGCAAATTCTCGCTAGAGAAGGGTTCGGCGCGGTGACAGAGAGCTCCGTAGAGCCCTCGGCGTCCCCGGCCTGGAGGCTGACCGCGGTGGCGGGGAGGTGGGACCTGTGAGACAGGGTGCCTCCCCTGGCGGGTCACGGTTTCCAATCGGTCAGAAGGTTTAGGAGTGGAGAAGGAGGAGAGTGTGGTCAACAGTCCGCTTCAAACCGCTTGAAAATCGGACACTCAGAGGCTGAGTTACCTCTTTGTGGAACTTTTTTTATTTTTCGTTCTGAGCCTAAGTCCACTTTTTTAGGGTGCTCTCGATTTCGCGCCGTCACCCGGTGGCAAAACCTCTTTCTGTGATCCTCAAGGCCTTAGGGGGATTTTCAGAAGGTGTCCGAGAAAGGTGCATGGTCGTCGGACTGACCGTTTTCGGTCGGGAGGGTATTTTGTGGAGCCTCCGCCACCACCCCCAACTTTTTCGTACCCATGGTTAACCAAAACCCTACCCATGGTTAACCAAAATGGACTTAGAAATAATCCACAGTTTTCAGACCTCCAGAGGGGTAGGACCCTGCTCAAAGGTGTCCGAGAATACTGCACCTTCAGCGGACATGCCATGAGCCTCTAGACCCCTCTATATCCTCCAGGAGGACCAGGATTTGAGGAACATGTGTCCGAGAAGAGTGCACCTTCAGCGGACTGGCCCTGAGCAGCTACACCCCTGGTTACATCCTCCACAGGCACCAGGATGTGACAGAATGTGTCCGAGAATAGGTCACCTTCAGGGGACTGGCCCTGAGCAGCTACACCCCTGGTTACATCCTCCAAAAGCACCAGGATGTGACAGAATGTGTCCGAGAATAGGTCACCTTCAGCGGACTGGCCATGTGCAGCTGCACCCCTAGTAACATCCTCCACAGGCACCAGGATGTGACAGAATGTGTCCGAGAATAGGTCACCTTCAGCGGACTGACCATGTGCAGCTACACCCCTAGTTACATCCTCCACAGGCACCAGGATGTGACAGAATGTGTCCGAGAATAGGTCACCTTCAGCGGACTGGCCATGTGCAGCTACACCCCTAGTTACATCCTCCACAGGCACCAGGATGTGACAGAATGTGTCCGAGAATAGGTCACCTTCAGCGGACAGGCCATGTGCAGCTACACCCCTAGTTACATCCTCCACAGGCACCAGGATGTGAACATAATGTGTCCGAGGACAGAGCACCATCAACGGACTCTTTACCAGCTTCGAGTCCCTTGTTTTCGACTTCCAGAGGCACCATAATGTCAAAAACATGTGTCCGCCAAAGATGCACCATCAACTGACTCTCTGCGAGCTTCGAGTCCCTTGTTTTCGACTTCCAGATGCACCATAATGTCAAAAACATGTGCCCGAGAAAGATGCACCATCAACGGACTCTCTATGAGCTTCTGGGGCCTTGTTACAATCCTCCAGGAGGCTTCTGAAAAGGAGCTCTCTAGTCCCGAGATGGTACCCGGTGGCAAAACCTCTTTTTGGCATCCTCCAAGCTTAAGGGGAATCCTCAGAGAGTGTCCGAAAAAAGTGCACTGTCGTCGGACTGACCGTTTTGGCTCGGGAGGGTAGGCCATGGAGCTCGCGCCAGCACCCCCAACTTTTTTTTACCCATGGTTAACCAGTAACTATGAGTCTCTTAAGGTTCCATAAGAGAGTCATACTATGACTCTTATGGAAAAGTAACTATGACTCTGTCATAGGGTCGGGGCAAAAACGAATCTCAAGAACATTAAGGCTAAATAAATATCAGAGTTGATCCAAATGATTGAGGGAAGTTGGCTAGCAATAACCCCAATTATGGGATAAAGATTGGCTCTGAAAGAGGAAATAGCCTGGAAATTTACTGTGGGAGGAATCGGTGACTTTGTCGCACTGACAGGTGGGATTCCGTATCAGCATGGTGGCTCAGTGGGTAGGGCGCGGCAGGCTATGCTGAAGAGCACAGGTTCGAAACCCGCAAAGGGTAAGATTTCAGAAGAACATCTGAGAATCGCAGGTTCAAATCCCACCTGAAGCAACTATGTCCTAAGTTGCATATGAATCCCCAGAGAGAAATAACACACAAATTGCAATCAAACTCTGTAAACAGAACGTGGCAAACTCTGTAAGCAGAACATGGCATACTTTGAAGACAGAACTTGGCAAACTCTGTATACACAACCCGGCAAACTCTGTAAACGGAGTGTGGCAAACTCTGTAAACAGAACGTGGCAAACTCTGTAACAGAACTCAGCAAACTCTGTGAAAAGAACCTGGCAAGTTCTTTAAACAGAAAATATAATATTTTGTTTTTATCTTTTTTTAAAGCCATTCGTCTCACACGTTTCACCCTAGAAAGGCGCCCGGTGTACGCCGGAGTATCCTTTCTGCCCCCGGTGATTTCGTAAAGCATCCCAGGTGCTGAGGTCCCACGGGGCCTCTACTTGGGAGGGTAGGGAATTTCGGTCGACCCCTCCCGCTGGCAGGCCGTTGCTGAGGATTGTGTAAATCAGTTGTAAAAGTCACACAGCAATCATATAATATAAAATTATATGTTTTTCGGTTTCCTAACCGTTGTCGGCAGTGGAAGTCGATTGTAAAAATCACAGGTACGGTGTTGCACCCCGCACAGTAACCGGAATTCCACGGGGTGGGCAGAGAAATCTGCCAGAACATCCAGCAGGAATGGCTGCGATGAAGAAGGGCAAGACCACAGGTCGCAAGGCTAAGTGGTCTGTAAAAGAACTAAAAACTTTGATGGAGATGGAGGAGGCTCTCGAGCAAGGCCAATACTCTGTATATTACATGAATGTGGAAATTGCAAGTCAGCTTCCAGGTAGGTCCTCCCACGAAGTGAAAGAGAAAAGACAGTGCATGAGACGGCAATCTCACAGGAGAAGCACTAAGCTCTTACTGCAGCCAACAGAGGCAAACCTGGAGAGGCAGGAAATCCCTGCTGAACTCAATCTGCTGATACAGCCACGAGGGTTACAAGCAGTAACTGGCCTCAACAGAAAATTAAGGTGGCAAGCTGGTGCTCTCATTGACATGTACACTCACGAACACGAAATCAGGCGGGCGCTCACACTGGCAAGCAGGAAGGACCCGGGCGCAGCAGTGGCCATTGAGACCGCTACGGCGATGGTGATAAGGGAGGCGAGAAGAAAAGGTCTAGCGACCAAAAAGAACAGCAAAGCTGGCGAGCCGATGAAGCCCCGAAGCAAGCGAGAAATGAAGAGGGATGAGGTCCATAAACTCAGAAAACTAATGAGTACGGACCCGGCTAAGCGACCGACTGCCCAGTCCTGCTGCCTCAATTACACGAAGTGTTTGAAAGGCGTTGGATGGTGTCAGAAGGTGCCTTCAAGGGCTTGGGAGGCTTTAAGGCCGCCAGCGGGGCGGACAACGAACACTTCTCCACCCTGTTCACCCCCGAAGAGGTGCTCACACACCTCAGAAAGACGGACAGGAAATCGGCACCAGGCACGGACGGCATCGGGCGGGATGACCTACTCCTCTGGGACCCGAAGGGTGTGAAGCTATCAAAACTCTTTGGCAGCTGGCTTGCGGCGGGGTTCATACCTCAGTGTGTAAAGCCCGCGAGAACTGTACTGATACCAAAGACCTCCGACCCTCTGCTGTTGAATGACCCAAATAACTGGCGCCCAATCACTATCGGCTCGATGCTGATGCGGCTGTTCTCACGACTGCTAAATGGGCGCCTTACGAAAGCCTGCACTATCCACGACAGGCAGCGAGGGTTAAGGGACTCTCCTGGCTGTAGTGAGAATCTTCACATCCTTCAAAGTCTGGTTAAAGCCAGCAGGAGGGAGAGAAAGTCACTAGCGGTGGTGCTCGTGGACGTGGCAAAGGCTTTCGATACGGTGACACACGAGCACTTGCTTGCAGTGCTCAGGCAGAGAGGTCTGGATGAACACATCATAAACACAATACAAAGCTCGTACGACGGGGGCGTAACTTGCATTGAAGCCGGGGGAGAACAATCTGAACCCATTGCAATGAAAGTCGGTGTGAAGCAGGGTGACCCACTGTCCCCATTGCTTTTCAATCTGGCTCTTGATCCACTGCTCCACACACTGGAAAGCCTCGGTAAGGGAGTAAAGATCGCAGACACAAAGCTGGTCTCGCTTGCATTCGCAGATGACCTGGTGCTGGTCAGCGACACACTGAATGACTTCTGTGCCCTGACGGGGCTTAAGGTGCACGCAAGCAAGTGCTTCGGCTTCATGGTTACCCCCTTGAAACACAGCATGAAAATGAAAGTGAATGACTGTCCCCCCTGGCAGATCGAGGGGACACCAATAGAAATGGTTGAAAGTGGAAGGGCGGTAAGATATCTGGGAATTCAGGTCGGTCCAGTGAGGGGCCTCGAGAAACCCGACATTCTCAAAGAGTTACAAGTGGCGCTGGATAAGGTAGGGGCGACACCATTAACTGCCCCTCAAAAGATTTGGCTGCTTAAGACCTTCATAATCCCCAGGCATTTCTACCGGGCCGACCACTGCGACTACAGTATAGTTCGGCTGCGACTGCTGGACCGGCTACTACGTAGCACAGTAAAAACATGGCTGGGTCTAGCGCAGACCACATGTGATGGGTTGCTCTATGCTAGAGCGAGAGACGGAGGTCTGGGGCTACAAAAGTTGAGCGCCGTTATTCCTGCTATGCAGGCAAAGCGGTTGTGGAAACTTTTGCACTCTGATGATGAAGTCATCAGAAAGATAGCCTGGGACCAGAACGGGCTGGAGGACTGGAGAAGAGCTTGGCTCAAAGCGGGCGGGCAACTGGAGAAATTACCAACTCCAGAGGGTGTGCCAGTAACGAACGTTACTGAAGCAGATGGGGCCCCTCAGCTATCCCAGTACAAGAGACCATGCGAGTGGCAAGATGTAGAGTTCGACCGGTGGGCAGGCAAATCGGTGCAGGGAGTTGGAATAGCCTGGTTCAAAGACTCTCCAGAGTCTAATGCCTGGCTCTCCAAACTCCCAAAAGTGCAACACAAATTCTGCTCACAAGCACTACAGCTACAAGCGAACGTCTACCCTACCAGGGAATTTATGGCAAGGGGCCAAAGCAAGTGGAACGCGAGTTGCCGAGGCTGTCACGCGAGGCTTGAGTCCGCCTCACACCTCCTCGGAGCATGTCCCAGCGGTAGGGCGAAACGACTGGAGCGACACAATTTTGCATGCCATCGACTGGCAGTCGCTGCGAAGAAGCAGGGCTGGGTTGTCCACAGGGAGAAAGAATTTGGAAGCAGACCAAATGTGAGACACCCAGACTTGGTCTTTTGCAAAGATGGTAAGGCAATGGTGCTGGATGTGACAGTGCGGTTTGAAAGGAACATCAACACACTAAAACTCGCAGGCCGAGAGAAAGTAAAGCACTACAAACCCATCAAGAACTTGGTGAAACAGGTCATGGGTGTAGAGGAAGTGGAAATACACGGATTTCCACTGGGAGCGAGGGGCCTCTGGCATAAACCCAACAACAAGATCCTCAAGAGAATGGGACTTTCTAAGAGCAGTGCAAAAGCTCTCGCGTCGAGACTTTGTAAGAGTGTTCTGAGAGGATCCTTAACTATCTTGAGTGACATCCTACAAAGTAGGGATTGAATACTTTATATTAAAGTGAAAAGCTTAAGAGGAAAAGCTATACAGGGCGGAAGCACCGGACCACAATGCACATTGCATCCTTAAAAACCTACACATAATAAGCAGCTCAACACCCCGTAGTGCAACTGCGCTACACACTAAACAAACACACCACACAGTGGGACGTGGCATATCGGTAGGAATCTCCGGTTTTCATGAGGCGAACTTGTGCTGGTCCGTGGGTCAACTCACCGCCTTGAGGGACGCGCTTGGTGACAGGTCGCCCGCGGCCCTAGCGGGCTGCCGGCTCCTGACTCTCTAAGGTAGCCAAATGACTGCTGGAGGCAGACCAATGACTGCAGCTCTCCACGGTCCTGAGGACACACACACACACAGGCAGAGTGCAGGCAGAATCCCAGGCAGACTGCAGGCACACTCCCAGGCAGACTCCCATGAAAAATTTCGCCAAAAAAAAGCCCCTTTTCTTCTCGCCTCCCTTATCACCATCGCCGTAGCGGTCTCAATGGCCACTGCTGCGCCCGGGTCCTTCCTGCTTGCCAGTGTGAGCGCCCGCCTGATCTCGTGTTCGTGAGTGTACATGTCAATGAGAGCACCAGCTTGCCACCTTAATTTTCTGTTGAGGCCAGTTACTGCTTGTAACACTCGTGGCTGTATCAGCAGATTGAGTTCAGCAGGGATTTCCTGCCTCTCCAGGTTTGCCTCTGTTGGCTGCAGTAAGAGCTTAGTGCTTCTCCTGTGAGATTGCCGTCTCATGCACTGTCTTTTCTCTTTCACTTCGTGGGAGGACCTACCTGGAAGCTGACTTGCAATTTCCACATTCATGTAATATACAGAGTATTGGCCTTGCTCGAGAGCCTCCTCCATCTCCATCAAAGTTTTTAGTTCTTTTACAGACCACTTAGCCTTGCGACCTGTGGTCTTGCCCTTCTTCATCGCAGCCATTCCTGCTGGATGTTCTGGCAGATTTCTCTGCCCACCCCGTGGGGTTCCGGTTACTGTGCGGGGTGCAACACCGTACCTGTGATTTTTACAATCGACTTCCACTGCCGACAACGGTTAGGAAACCGAAAAACATATAATTTTATATTATATGATTGCTGTGTGACTTTTACAACTGATTTACACAATCCTCAGCAACGGCCTGCCAGCAGGAGGGGTCGACCGAAATTCCCTACCCTCCCAAGTAGAGGCCCCGTGGGACCTCAGCACCTGGGATGCTTTACGAAATCACCGGGGGCAGAAAGGATACTCCGGCGTACACCGGGCGCCTTTCTAGGGTGAAACGTGTGAGACGAATGGCTTTAAAAAAAGATAAAAACAAAATATTATATTTTCTGTTTAAAGAACTTGCCAGGTTCTTTTCACAGAGTTTTTTGAGTTCTGTTACAGAGTTTGCCACGTTCTGTTTACAGAGTTTGCCTCACTCCATTTACAGAGTTTGCCACATTCTGTTTGCAGAGTTTGCCGGGTTGTGTATACAGAGTTTGCCAAGTTCTGTCTTCAAAGTATGCCATGTTCTGCTTACAGAGTTTGCCACATTCTGTTTACAGAGTTTGATTGCGATTTGTGTGTTATTTTTCTCTGGGGATTCATATGCAACTTAGGATATAGTTGCTTCAGGTGGGATTTGAACTTGCGATTCTCAGATGTTCTTCTGAAATCTTACCCTTTGCGGGTTTCGAACCTGTGCTCTTCAGGTTCGTGGTGCCTCGCCCTACCCACTGAGCCACCGTGCTGATACAGAATCCCACCTGTCAGTGCGACCTAGTCACCGATTCCTCCCACAGTAAATTTCCAGGCTATTTCCTCTTTCAGAGCCAATCTTTATCCCATAATTGGGGTTATTGCTAGCCAACTTCCCTCAATCATTTGGATCAACTCTGATATTTATTTAGCCTTAATGTTCTTGAGATTCGTTTTTGCCCCGACCCTATGACAGAGTCATAGTTACTTTTCCATAAGAGTCATAGTATGACTCTCTTATGGAACCTTAAGAGACTCATAGTTACTGGTTAACCATGGCTAAAATAAAGTTGGGGGTGCTGGCGCGAGCTCCATGGCCTACCCTCCCGAGCCAAAACGGTCAGTCCGACGATAGTGCACTTTTTTCGGACACTCTCTGAGGATTCCCCTTAAGCTTGGAGAATGCCAAAAAGAGGTTTTGCCACCGGGTACCATCTCGGGACTAGAGAGCTCCTTTTCAGAAGCCTCCTGGAGGATTGTAACAAGGCCCCAGAAGCTCATAGAGAGTCCGTTGATGGTGCATCTTTCTCGGGCACATGTTTTTGACATTATGGTGCATCTGGAAGTCGAAAACAAGGGACTCGAAGCTCACAGAGAGTCAGTTGATGGTGCATCTTTGGCGGACACATGTTTTTGACATTATGGTGCCTCTGGAAGTCGAAAACAAGGGACTCGAAGCTGGTAAAGAGTCCGTTGATGGTGCTCTGTCCTCGGACACATTATGTTCACATCCTGGTGCCTGTGGAGGATGTAACTAGGGGTGTAGCTGCATATGGCCTGTCCGCTGAAGGTGACCTATTCTCGGACACATTCTGTCACATCCTGGTGCCTGTGGAGGATGTAACTAGGGGTGTAGCTGCACATGGTCAGTCCGCTGAAGGTGACCTATTCTCGGACACATTCTGTCACATGCTGGTGCCTGTGGAGGATGTCACTAGGGGTGCAGCTGCACATGGCCAGTCCGCTGAAGGTGACCTATTCTCGGACACATTCTGTCACATCCTGGTGCCTGTGGAGGATGTAACCAGGGGTGTAGCTGCTCAGGGCCAGTCCGCTGAGGGTGCACTGTTCTCGGACACATGTTCCTCAAATCCTGGTCCTCCTGGAGGATATAGAGGGGTCTAGAGGCTCATGGCATGTCCGCTGAAGGTGCAGTATTCTCGGACACCTTTGAGCAGGGTCCTACCCCTCTGGAGGTCTGAAAACTGTGGATTTTTTCTAAGACCATTTTGGTTAACCATTGGTAGAGTTTTGGTTAACCATGGGTACGAAAAAGTTGGGGGTGGTGGCGGAGGCTCCACAAAATACCCTCCCGACCGAAAACGGTCAGTCCGACGACCATGCACCTTTCTCGGACACCTTCTGAAAATCCCCCTAAGGCCTGGAAGATCACAGAAAGAGGTTTTGCCACCGGGTGACGGCGCGAAATCGAGAGCACCCTAAAAAAGTGGACTTAGGCTCAGAACGAAAAATAAAAAAAGTTCCACAAAGAGGTAACTCAGCCTCTGAGTGTCCGATCTTCAAGCGGTTTGAAGCGGACTGTTGACCACACTCTCCTCCCTCTCCCGGAGGATATATAGGGGTCTAGAGGCTCAAGGCATGTCCGCTGAAGGTGACCTATTCTCGGACACATTCTGTCACATCCTGGTGCCTGTGGAGGATGTAACCAGGGGTTTAGCTGCTCAGGGCCAGTCCGCTGAGAGGGCACTGTTCTCGGACACATGTTCCTCAAATCCTGGTCCTCCTGGAGGATATAGAGGGGTCTAGAGGCTCATGGCATGTCCGCTGAAGGTGCAGTATTCTCGGACACCTTTGAGCAGGGTCCTACCCCTCTGGAGGTCTGAAAACAGTCCGACGACCATGCACCTTTCTCGGACACCTTCTGAAAATCCCCCTAAGGCCTGGAGGATCACAGAAAGAGGTTTTGCCACCGGGTGACGGCGCGAAATCGAGAGCACCCTAAAAAAGTGGACTTGGGCTCAGAACGAAAAATAATGTGTCCGAGAATAGGTCACCTTCAGCGGACTGGCCATGTGCAGCTGCACCCCTAGTAACATCCTCCACAGGCACCAGGATGTGACAGAATGTGTCCGAGAATAGGTCACCTTCAGCGGACTGACCATGTGCAGCTACACTCCTAGTTACATCCTCCACAGGCACCAGGATGTGACAGAATGTGTCCGAGGACAGAGCACCATCAACGGACTCTTTACCAGCTTCGAGTCCCTTGTTTTCGACTTCCAGAGGCACCATAATGTCAAAAACATGTGTCCGCCAAAGATGCACCATCAACGGACTCTCTGCGAGCTTCGAGTCCCTTGTTTTCGACTTCCAGATGCACCATAATGTCAAAAACATGTGCCCGAGAAAGATGCACCATCAACGGACTCTCTATGAGCTTTTGGGGCCTTGTTACAATCCTCCAGGAGGCTTCTGAAAAGGAGCTCTCTAGTCCCGAGATGGTACCCGGTGGCAAAACCTCTTTTCCAGGTCAGAGAGACATACGGAGAGCTCCCAGCACTGCCCAGTGTGTTGGGTTCACTTACCGGGAGGCCTACAGACACACACACCTCCCCAGACAGGCCTAAGAAGCCTGCTGTCTATTAAAAGTCCCCAAAGGTCAGAGAGACACCCAGAGAGCTCCAAACACTGCCCAGTGTGTTGGGTTCACTTACTGGGAAGCCTAGAGACACACACACCTCCCCAGACAGGCCTAAGAAGCCTGCTGTCTATTAAAGGTCCCCAGAGGTCAGAGAGACACACAGAGAGCTCCAAACACTGCCCAGTGTGTTGGGTTCACTTACTGGGAGGCCTACAGACACACACACCTCCCCAGACAAGCCTAATTAGCCTGCTGTCTATTCAAGGTCCCCAGAGGTCAGAGAGACACACAGAGAGCTCCAAACACTGCCCTGTGTACTGTATTAAGTCACAGCAAGCCCCAATGGCTCACACTTGTCTCCCTTTAGGCCCAAAAATTCTGCCTGCTATTAAAGCTCTCTGAGGTTCCCACAGACACACACAGAGCTCCCAGCACTGCCCAGCACTAACCCTAACCCCCAGTACTGCCCTCAGCCCCAGCCCACTGCCCCCAAACACAGTGAGCTTCATGAGGCTCCCACAGACACACACAGAGCTCCCAGCACTGCTGGACGTCTAACTGAGGTCGCCATTGAATTCTAGATAGCTCGCTCCGTTTCTCGCTTGCCGCCACAGCCTTCAGACGATCAGTCATCAGCACAAGTTTGCCTCATGAAAACCGGAGATTCATACCGATCTGCCACGCCCCACTGTGTGGTGTGTTTGTTTAGTGTGTAGCGCAGTTGCACTACGGGGTGTTGAGCTGCTTATTATGTGTAGGTTTTTAAGGATGCAATGTGTCGAGCCTTTTAGAGTCGAGCCTTCCTCTTGAGCCAGAGAGACCTATGTGACAAGGACCGAGTTGCTTCATGTGGGGTTCGATCCTACGATTTTCAGGTGGTTTCGTCGAAACTAACACCTTTAATGGGTGGTTTCACCGAGACTTGCCCTTCGCGGGGTTCGAACCTGTGCTTCTCAGGTACCTCAGCCACTAATATGCCTCTCCCCACTCATCCGGGGCAAATTCTCGCTAGAGAAGGGTTCGGCGCGGTGACAGAGAGCTCCGTAGAGCCCTCGGCGTCCCAGGCCTGGAGGCTGACCGCGGTGGCGGGGAGGTGGGACCTGTGAGACAGGGTGCCTCCCCTGGCGGGTCACGGTTTCCAATCGGTCAGAAGGTTTAGGAGAGGAGAGGGAAGAGAGTGTGGTCAACAGTCCGCTTCAAACCGCTTGAAAATCGGACACTCAGAGGCTGAGTTTTTTCTCGTGGGAACTTTTTTTATTTTTCGTTCTGAGCCTAAGTCCACTTTTTTAGGGTGCTCTCGATTTCGCGCCGTCACCCGGTGGCAAAACCTCTTTCTGTGATCCTCCAGGCCTTAGGGGGATTTTCAGAAGGTGTCCGAGAAAGGTGCATGGTCGTCGGACTGACCGTTTTCGGTCGGGAGGGTATTTTGTGGAGCCTCCGCCACCACCCCCAACTTTTTCGTACCCATGGTTAACCAAAACCCTACCCATGGTTAACCAAAATGGACTTAGAAAAAATCCACAGTTTTCAGACCTCCAGAGGGGTAGGACCCTGCTCAAAGGTGTCCGAGAATACTGCACCTTCAGCGGACATGCCATGAGCCTCTAGACCCCTCTATATCCTCCAGGAGGACCAGGATTTGAGGAAAATGTGTCCGAGAACAGTGCACCCTCAGCGGACTGGCCCTGAGCAGCTAAACCCCTGGTTACATCCTCCACAGGCACCAGGATGTGACAGAATATGTCCGAGAATAGGTCACCTTCAGCGGACATGCCTTGAGCCTCTAGACCCCTATATATCCTCCGGGAGAGGGAGGAGAGTGTGGTCAACAGTCCGCTTCAAACCGCTTGAAAATCGGACACTCAGAGGCTGAGTTACCTCTTTGTGGAACTTTTTTTATTTTTCGTTCTGAGCCTAAGTCCACTTTTTTAGGGTGCTCTCGATTTCGCGCCGTCACCCGGTGGCAAAACCTCTTTCTGTGATCCTCCAGGCCTTAGGGGGATTTTCAGAAGGTGTCCGAGAAAGGTGCATGGTCGTCGGACTGACCGTTTTCGGTCGGGAGTGTATTTTGTGGAGCCTCCGCCACCACCCCCAACTTTTTCGTACCCATGGTTAACCAAAACCCTACCCATGGTTAACCAAAATGGACTTAGAAAAAATCCACAGTTTTCAGACCTCCAGAGGGGTAGGACCCTGCTCAAAGGTGTCCGAGAATACTGCACCTTCAGCGGACATGCCATGAGCCTCTAGACCCCTCTATATCCTCCAGGAGGACCAGGATTTGAGGAACATGTGTCCGAGAACAGTGCACCCTCAGCGGACTGGCCCTGAGCAGCTAAACCCCTGGTTACATCCTCCACAGGCACCAGGATGTGACAGAATATGTCCGAGAATAGGTCACCTTCAGCGGACATGCCTTGAGCCTCTAGACCCCTATATATCCTCCGGGAGAGGGAGGAGAGTGTGGTCAACAGTCCGCTTCAAACCGCTTGAAAATCGGACACTCAGAGGCTGAGTTACCTCTTTGTGGAACTTTTTTTATTTTTTTTTCTGAGCCTAAGTCCACTTTTTTAGGGTGCTCTCGATTTCGCGCCGTCACCCGGTGGCAAAACCTCTTTCTGTGATCCTCCAGGCCTTAGGGGGATTTTCAGAAGGTGTCCGAGAAAGGTGCATGGTCGTCGGACTGACCGTTTTCGGTCGGGAGGGTATTTTGTGGAGCCTCCGCCACCACCCCCAACTTTTTCGTACCCATGGTTAACCAAAACCCTACCCATGGTTAACCAAAATGGACTTAGAAAAAATCCACAGTTTTCAGACCTCCAGAGGGGTAGGACCCTGCTCAAAGGTGTCCGAGAATACTGCAACTTCAGCGGACATGCCATGAGCCTCTAGACCCCTCTATATCCTCCAGGAGGACCAGGATTTGAGGAAAATGAGTCCGAGAACAGTGCACCCTCAGCGGACTGGCCCTGAGCAGCTAAACCCCTGGTTACATCCTCCACAGGCACCAGGATGTGACAGAATATGTCCGAGAATAGGTCACCTTCAGCGGACATGCCTTGAGCCTCTAGACCCCTATATATCCTCCGGGAGAGGGAGGAGAGTGTGGTCAACAGTCCGCTTCAAACCGCTTGAAAATCGGACACTCAGAGGCTGAGTTACCTCTTTGTGGAACTTTTTTTATTTTTCGTTCTGAGCCTAAGTCCACTTTTTTAGGGTGCTCTCGATTTCGCGCCGTCACCCGGTGGCAAAACCTCTTTCTGTGATCCTCCAGGCCTTAGGGGGATTTTCAGAAGGTGTCCGAGAAAGGTGCATGGTCGTCGGACTGACCGTTTTCGGTCGGGAGGGTATTTTGTGGAGCCTCCGCCACCACCCCCAACTTTTTCGTACCCATGGTTAACCAAAACCTTACCCATGGTTAACCAAAATGGTCTTAGAAAAAATCCACAGTTTTCAGACCTCCAGAGGGGTAGGACCCTGCTCAAAGGTGTCCGAGAATACTGCACCTTCAGCGGACATGCCATGAGCCTCTAGATCCCTCTATATCCTCCAGGAGGACCAGGATTTGAGGAACATGTGTCCGAGAACAGTGCACCTTCAGTGGACTGGCCCTGAGCAGCTACACCCCTGGTTACATCCTCCACAGGCACCAGGATGTGACAGAATGTGTCCGAGAATAGGTCACCTTCAGCGGACATGCCTTGAGCCTCTAGACCCCTATATATCCTCCGGGAGAGGGAGGAGAGTGTGGTCAACAGTCCGCTTCAAACCGCTTGAAAATCGGACACTCAGAGGCTAAGTTACCTCTTTGTGGAACTTTTTTTATTTTTCGTTCTGAGCCTAAGTCCACTTTTTTAGGGTGCTCTCGATTTCACGCCGTCATCCGGTGGCAAAACCTCTTTCTGTGATCCTCCAGGCCTTAGGGGGATTTTCAGAAGGTGTCCGAGAAAGGTGCATGGTCGTCGGACTGACCGTTTTCGGTCGGGAGGGTATTTTGTGGAGCCTCCGCCACCACCCCCAACTTTTTCGTACCCATGGTTAACCAAAACCCTACCCATGGTTAACCAAAATGGACTTAGAAAAAATCCACAGTTTTCAGACCTCCAGAGGGGTAGGACCCTGCTCAAAGGTGTCCGAGAATACTGCACCTTCAGCGGACATGCCATGAGCCTCTAGACCCCTCTATATCCTCCAGGAGGACCAGGATTTGAGGAACATGTGTCCGAGAACAGTGCACCCTCAGCGGACTGGCCCTGAGCAGCTAAACCCCTGGTTACATCCTCCACAGGCACCAGGATGTGACAGAATGTGTCCGAGAATAGGTCACCTTCAGCGGACATGCCTTGAGCCTCTAGACCCCTATATATCCTCCGGGAGAGGGAGGAGAGTGTGGTCAACAGTCCGCTTCAAACCGCTTGAAAATCGGACACTCAGAGGCTGAGTTACCTCTTTGTGGAACTTTTTTTATTTTTCGTTCTGAGCCTAAGTCCACTTTTTTAGGGTGCTCTCGATTTCGCGCCGTCACCCGGTGGCAAAACCTCTTTCTGTGATCCTCCAGGCCTTAGGGGGATTTTCAGAAGGTGTCCGAGAAAGGTGCATGGTCGTCGGACTGACCGTTTTCGGTCAGGAGGGTATTTTGTGGAGCCTCCGCCACCACCCCCAACTTTTTCGTACCCATGGTTAACCAAAACCCTACCCATGGTTAACCAAAATGGTCTTAGAAAAAATCCACAGTTTTCAGACCTCCAGAGGGGTAGGACCCTGCTCAAAGGTGTCCGAGAATACTGCACCTTCAGCGGACATGCCATGAGCCTCTAGATCCCTCTATATCCTCCAGGAGGACCAGGATTTGAGGAACATGTGTCCGAGAACAGTGCACCTTCAGTGGACTGGCCCTGAGCAGCTACACCCCTGGTTACATCCTCCACAGGCACCAGGATGTGACAGAATGTGTCCGAGAATAGGTCACCTTCAGCGGACATGCCTTGAGCCTCTAGACCCCTATATATCCTCCGGGAGAGGGAGGAGAGTGTGGTCAACAGTCCGCTTCAAACCGCTTGAAAATCGGACACTCAGAGGCTAAGTTACCTCTTTGTGGAACTTTTTTTATTTTTCGTTCTGAGCCTAAGTCCACTTTTTTAGGGTGCTCTCGATTTCACGCCGTCATCCGGTGGCAAAACCTCTTTCTGTGATCCTCCAGGCCTTAGGGGGATTTTCAGAAGGTGTCCGAGAAAGGTGCATGGTCGTCGGACTGACCGTTTACAGTCGGGAGGGTATTTTGTGGAGCCTCCGCCACCACCCCCAACTTTTTCGTACCCATGGTTAACCAAAACCCTACCCATGGTTAACCAAAATGGACTTAGAAAAAATCCACAGTTTTCAGACCTCCAGAGGGGTAGGACCCTGCTCAAAGGTGTCCGAGAATACTGCACCTTCAGCGGACATGCCATGAGCCTCTAGACCCCTCTATATCCTCCAGGAGGACCAGGATTTGAGGAACATGTGTCCGAGAACAGTGCACCCTCAGCGGACTGGCCCTGAGCAGCTAAACCCCTGGTTACATCCTCCACAGGCACCAGGATGTGACAGAATATGTCCGAGAATAGGTCACCTTCAGCGGACATGCCTTGAGCCTCTAGACCCCTATATATCCTCCGGGAGAGGGAGGAGAGTGTGGTCAACAGTCCGCTTCAAACCGCTTGAAAATCGGACACTCAGAGGCTGAGTTACCTCTTTGTGGAACTTTTTTTATTTTTCGTTCTGAGCCTAAGTCCACTTTTTTAGGGTGCTCTCGATTTCGCGCCGTCACCCGGTGGCAAAACCTCTTTCTGTGATCCTCCAGGCCTTAGGGGGATTTTCAGAAGGTGTCCGAGAAAGGTGCATGGTCGTCGGACTGACCGTTTTCGGTCGGGAGGGTATTTTGTGGAGCCTCCGCCACCACCCCCAACTTTTTCGTACCCATGGTTAACCAAAACCCTACCCATGGTTAACCAAAATGGTCTTAGAAAAAATCCACAGTTTTCAGACCTCCAGAGGGGTAGGACCCTGCTCAAAGGTGTCCAAGAATACTGCACCTTCAGCGGACATGCCATGAGCCTCTAGATCCCTCTATATCCTCCAGGAGGACCAGGATTTGAGGAATATGTGTCCGAGAACAGTGCACCTTCAGTGGACTGGCCCTGAGCAGCTACACCCCTGGTTACATCCTCCACAGGCACCAGGATGTGACAGAATGTGTCCGAGAATAGGTCACCTTCAGCGGACATGCCTTGAGCCTCTAGACCCCTATATATCCTCCGGGAGAGGGAGGAGAGTGTGGTCAACAGTCCACTTCAAACCGCTTGAAAATCGGACACTCAGAGGCTAAGTTACCTCTTTGTGGAACTTTTTTTATTTTTCGTTCTGAGCCTAAGTCCACTTTTTTAGGGTGTTCTCGATTTCACGCCGTCATCCGGTGGCAAAACCTCTTTCTCTGATCCTCCAGGCCTTAGGGGGATTTTCAGAAGGTGTCCGAGAAAGGTGCATGGTCGTCGGACTGACCGTTTTCGGTCGGGAGTGTATTTTGTGGAGCCTCCGCCACCACCCCCAACTTTTTCGTACCCATGGTTAACCAAAACCCTACCCATGGTTAACCAAAATGGACTTAGAAAAAATCCACAGTTTTCAGACCTCCAGAGGGGTAGGACCCTGCTCAAAGGTGTCCGAGAATACTGCACCTTCAGCGGACATGCCATGAGCCTCTAGACCCCTCTATATCCTCCAGGAGGACCAGGATTTGAGGAACATGTGTCCGAGAACAGTGCACCCTCAGCGGACTGGCCCTGAGCAGCTAAACCCCTGGTTACATCCTCCACAGGCACCAGGATGTGACAGAATGTGTCCGAGAATAGGTCACCTTCAGCGGACATGCCTTGAGCCTCTAGACCCCTATATATCCTCCGGGAGAGGGAGGAGAGTGTGGTCAACAGTCCGCTTCAAACCGCTTGAAAATCGGACACTCAGAGGCTGAGTTACCTCTTTGTGGAACTTTTTTTATTTTTCGTTCTGAGCCTAAGTCCACTTTTTTAGGGTGCTCTCGATTTCGCGCCGTCACCCGGTGGCAAAACCTCTTTCTGTGATCCTCCAGGCCTTAGGGGGATTTTCAGAAGGTGTCCGAGAAAGGTGCATGGTCGTCGGACTGACCGTTTTCGGTCGGGAGGGTATTTTGTGGAGCCTCCGCCACCACCCCCAACTTTTTCGTACCCATGGTTAACCAAAACCCTACCCATGGTTAACCAAAATGGTCTTAGAAAAAATCCACAGTTTTCAGACCTCCAGAGGGGTAGGACCCTGCTCAAAGGTGTCCGAGAATACTGCACCTTCAGCGGACATGCCATGAGCCTCTAGATCCCTCTATATCCTCCAGGAGGACCAGGATTTGAGGAACATGTGTCCGAGAACAGTGCACCTTCAGTGGACTGGCCCTGAGCAGCTACACCCCTGGTTACATCCTCCACAGGCACCAGGATGTGACAGAATGTGTCCGAGAATAGGTCACCTTCAGCGGACATGCCTTGAGCCTCTAGACCCCTATATATCCTCCGGGAGAGGGAGGAGAGTGTGGTCAACAGTCCGCTTCAAACCGCTTGAAAATCGGACACTCAGAGGCTAAGTTACCTCTTTGTGGAACTTTTTTTATTTTTCGTTCTGAGCCTAAGTCCACTTTTTTAGGGTGCTCTCGATTTCACGCCGTCATCCGGTGGCAAAACCTCTTTCTGTGATCCTCCAGGCCTTAGGGGGATTTTCAGAAGGTGTCCGAGAAAGGTGCATGGTCGTCGGACTGACCGTTTTCGGTCGGGAGGGTATTTTGTGGAGCCTCCGCCACCACCCCCAACTTTTTCGTACCCATGGTTAACCAAAACCCTACCCATGGTTAACCAAAATGGACTTAGAAAAAATCCACAGTTTTCAGACCTCCAGAGGGGTAGGACCCTGCTCAAAGGTGTCCGAGAATACTGCACCTTCAGCGGACATGCCATGAGCCTCTAGACCCCTCTATATCCTCCAGGAGGACCAGGATTTGAGGAACATGTGTCCGAGAACAGTGCACCCTCAGCGGACTGGCCCTGAGCAGCTAAACCCCTGGTTACATCCTCCACAGGCACCAGGATGTGACAGAATATGTCCGAGAATAGGTCACCTTCAGCGGACATGCCTTGAGCCTCTAGACCCCTATATATCCTCCGGGAGAGGGAGGAGAGTGTGGTCAACAGTCCGCTTCAAACCGCTTGAAAATCGGACACTCAGAGGCTGAGTTACCTCTTTGTGGAACTTTTTTTATTTTTCGTTCTGAGCCTAAGTCCACTTTTTTAGGGTGCTCTCGATTTCGCGCCGTCACCCGGTGGCAAAACCTCTTTCTGTGATCCTCCAGGCCTTAGGGGGATTTTCAGAAGGTGTCCGAGAAAGGTGCATGGTCGTCGGACTGACCGTTTTCGGTCGGGAGGGTATTTTGTGGAGCCTCCGCCACCACCCCCAACTTTTTCGTACCCATGGTTAACCAAAACCCTACCCATGGTTAACCAAAATGGTCTTAGAAAAAATCCACAGTTTTCAGACCTCCAGAGGGGTAGGACCCTGCTCAAAGGTGTCCGAGAATACTGCACCTTCAGCGGACATGCCATGAGCCTCTAGATCCCTCTATATCCTCCAGGAGGACCAGGATTTGAGGAACATGTGTCCGAGAACAGTGCACCTTCAGTGGACTGGCCCTGAGCAGCTACACCCCTGGTTACATCCTCCACAGGCACCAGGATGTGACAGAATATGTCCGAGAATAGGTCACCTTCAGCGGACATGC
Source organism: Sprattus sprattus (assembly GCF_963457725.1). Taxonomy (NCBI): domain Eukaryota; kingdom Metazoa; phylum Chordata; class Actinopteri; order Clupeiformes; family Clupeidae; genus Sprattus; species Sprattus sprattus. The sequence goes on along the minus strand of NW_027666879.1, from coordinate 67,474 downwards.
CTTGAGCCTCTAGACCCCTATATATCCTCCGGGAGAGGGAGGAGAGTGTGGTCAACAGTCCGCTTCAAACCGCTTGAAAATCGGACACTCAGAGGCTGAGTTACCTCTTTGTGGAACTTTTTTTATTTTTCGTTCTGAGCCTAAGTCCACTTTTTTAGGGTGCTCTCGATTTCGCGCCGTCACCCGGTGGCAAAACCTCTTTCTGTGATCCTCCAGGCCTTAGGGGGATTTTCAGAAGGTGTCCGAGAAAGGTGCATGGTCGTCGGACTGACCGTTTTCGGTCGGGAGGGTATTTTGTGGAGCCTCCGCCACCACCCCCAACTTTTTCGTACCCATGGTTAACCAAAACCCTACCCATGGTTAACCAAAATGGACTTAGAAAAAATCCACAGTTTTCAGACCTCCAGAGGGGTAGGACCCTGCTCAAAGGTGTCCGAGAATACTGCACCTTCAGCGGACATGCCATGAGCCTCTAGACCCCTCTATATCCTCCAGGAGGACCAGGATTTGAGGAACATGTGTCCGAGAAGAGTGCACCTTCAGCGGACTGGCCCTGAGCAGCTACACCCCTGGTTACATCCTCCACAGGCACCAGGATGTGACAGAATGTGTCCGAGAATAGGTCACCTTCAGGGGACTGGCCCTGAGCAGCTACACCCCTGGTTACATCCTCCAAAAGCACCAGGATGTGACAGAATGTGTCCGAGAATAGGTCACCTTCAGCGGACTGGCCATGTGCAGCTGCACCCCTAGTAACATCCTCCACAGGCACCAGGATGTGACAGAATGTGTCCGAGAATAGGTCACCTTCAGCGGACTGACCATGTGCAGCTACACCCCTAGTTACATCCTCCACAGGCACCAGGATGTGACAGAATGTGTCCGAGAATGGGTCACCTTCAGCGGACTGGCCATGTGCAGCTACACCCCTAGTTACATCCTCCACAGGCACCAGGATGTGACAGAATGTGTCCGAGAATAGGTCACCTTCAGCGGACAGGCCATGTGCAGCTACACCCCTAGTTACATCCTCCACAGGCACCAGGATGTGAACATAATGTGTCCGAGGACAGAGCACCATCAACGGACTCTTTACCAGCTTCGAGTCCCTTGTTTTCGACTTCCAGAGGCACCATAATGTCAAAAACATGTGTCCGCCAAAGATGCACCATCAACTGACTCTCTGCGAGCTTCGAGTCCCTTGTTTTCGACTTCCAGATGCACCATAATGTCAAAAACATGTGCCCGAGAAAGATGCACCATCAACGGACTCTCTATGAGCTTCTGGGGCCTTGTTACAATCCTCCAGGAGGCTTCTGAAAAGGAGCTCTCTAGTCCCGAGATGGTACCCGGTGGCAAAACCTCTTTTTGGCATCCTCCAAGCTTAAGGGGAATCCTCAGAGAGTGTCCGAAAAAAGTGCACTGTCGTCGGACTGACCGTTTTGGCTCGGGAGGGTAGGCCATGGAGCTCGCGCCAGCACCCCCAACTTTTTTTTACCCATGGTTAACCAGTAACTATGAGTCTCTTAAGGTTCCATAAGAGAGTCATACTATGACTCTTATGGAAAAGTAACTATGACTCTGTCATAGGGTCGGGGCAAAAACGAATCTCAAGAACATTAAGGCTAAATAAATATCAGAGTTGATCCAAATGATTGAGGGAAGTTGGCTAGCAATAACCCCAATTATGGGATAAAGATTGGCTCTGAAAGAGGAAATAACCTGGAAATTTACTGTGGGAGGAATCGGTGACTTGGTCGCACTGACAGGTGGGATTCTGTATCAGCACGGTGGCTCAGTGGGTAGGGCGCGGCACCACGAACCTGAAGAGCACAGGTTCGAAACCCGCAAAGGGTAAGATTTCAGAAGAACATCTGAGAATCGCAGGTTCCAATCCCACCTGAAGCAACTATGTCCTAAGTTGCAATCAAACTCTGTAAACAGAACGTGGCAAACTCTGTAAGCAGAACATGGCATACTTTGAAGACAGAACTTGGCAAACTCTGTATACACAACCCGGCAAACTCTGTATACACAACCCGGCAAACTCTGTAAACGGAGTGAGGCAAACTCTGTAAACAGAACGTGGCAAACTCTGTAACAGAACTCAGCAAACTCTGTGAAAAGAACCTGGCAAGACAGAAAATATAATATTTTGTTTTTATCTTTTTTTAAAGCCATTCGTCTCACACGTTTCACCCTAGAAAGGCGCCCGGTGTACGCCGGAGTATCCTTTCTGCCCCCGGTGATTTCGTAAAGCATCCCAGGTGCTGAGGTCCCACGGGGCCTCTACTTGGGAGGGTAGGGAATTTCGGTCGACCCCTCCCGCTGGCAGGCCGTTGCTGAGGATTGTGTAAATCAGTTGTAAAAGTCACACAGCAATCATATAATATAAAATTATATGTTTTTCGGTTTCCTAACCGTTGTCGGCAGTGGAAGTCGATTGTAAAAATCACAGGTACGGTGTTGCACCCCGCACAGTAACCGGAACCCCACGGGGTGGGCAGAGAAATCTGCCAGAACATCCAGCAGGAATGGCTGCGATGAAGAAGGGCAAGACCACAGGTCGCAAGGCTAAGTGGTCTGTAAAAGAACTAAAAACTTTGATGGAGATGGAGGAGGCTCTCGAGCAAGGCCAATACTCTGTATATTACATGAATGTGGAAATTGCAAGTCAGCTTCCAGGTAGGTCCTCCCACGAAGTGAAAGAGAAAAGACAGTGCATGAGACGGCAATCTCACAGGAGAAGCACTAAGCTCTTACTGCAGCCAACAGAGGCAAACCTGGAGAGGCAGGAAATCCCTGCTGAACTCAATCTGCTGATACAGCCACGAGGGTTACAAGCAGTAACTGGCCTCAACAGAAAATTAAGGTGGCAAGCTGGTGCTCTCATTGACATGTACACTCACGAACACGAAATCAGGCGGGCGCTCACACTGGCAAGCAGGAAGGACCCGGGCGCAGCAGTGGCCATTGAGACCGCTACGGCGATGGTGATAAGGGAGGCGAGAAGAAAAGGTCCAGCGACCAAAAAGAACAGCAAAGCTGGCGAGCCGATGAAGCCCCGAAGCAAGCGAGAAATGAAGAGGGATGAGGTCCATAAACTCAGAAAACTAATGAGTACGGACCCGGCTAAGCGACCGACTGCCCAGTCCTGCTGCCTCAATTACACGAAGTGTTTGAAAGGCGTTGGATGGTGTCAGAAGGTGCCTTCAAGGGCTTGGGAGGCTTTAAGGCCGCCAGCGGGGCGGACAACGAACACTTCTCCACCCTGTTCACCCCCGAAGAGGTGCTCACACACCTCAGAAAGACGGACAGGAAATCGGCACCAGGCACGGACGGCATCGGGCGGGATGACCTACTCCTCTGGGACCCGAAGGGTGTGAAGCTATCAAAACTCTTTGGCAGCTGGCTTGCGGCGGGGTTCATACCTCAGTGTGTAAAGCCCGCGAGAACTGTACTGATACCAAAGACCTCCGACCCTCTGCTGTTGAATGACCCGAATAACTGGCGCCCAATCACTATCGGCTCGATGCTGATGCGGCTGTTCTCACGACTGCTAAATGGGCGCCTTACGAAAGCCTGCACTATCCACGACAGGCAGCGAGGGTTAAGGGACTCTCCTGGCTGTAGTGAGAATCTTCACATCCTTCAAAGTCTGGTTAAAGCCAGCAGGAGGGAGAGAAAGTCACTAGCGGTGGTGCTCGTGGACGTGGCAAAGGCTTTCGATACGGTGACACACGAGCACTTGCTTGCAGTGCTCAGGCAGAGAGGTCTGGATGAACACATCATAAACACAATACAAAGCTCGTACGACGGGGGCGTAACTTGCATTGAAGCCGGGGGAGAACAATCTGAACCCATTGCAATGAAAGTCGGTGTGAAGCAGGGTGACCCACTGTCCCCATTGCTTTTCAATCTGGCTCTTGATCCACTGCTCCACACACTGGAAAGCCTCGGTAAGGGAGTAAAGATCGCAGACACAAAGCTGGTCTCGCTTGCATTCGCAGATGACCTGGTGCTGGTCAGCGACACACTGAATGACTTCTGTGCCCTGACGGGGCTTAAGGTGCACGCAAGCAAGTGCTTCGGCTTCATAGTTACCCCCTTGAAACACAGCATGAAAATGAAAGTGAATGACTGTCCTCCCTGGCAGATCGAGGGGACACCAATAGAAATGGTTGAAAGTGGAAGGGCGGTAAGATATCTGGGAATTCAGGTCGGTCCAGTGAGGGGCCTCGAGAAACCCGACATTCTCAAAGAGTTACAAGTGGCGCTGGATAAGGTAGGGGCGACACCATTAACTGCCCCTCAAAAGATTTGGCTGCTTAAGACCTTCATAATCCCCAGGCATTTCTACCGGGCCGACCACTGCGACTACAGTATAGTTCGGCTGCGACTGCTGGACCGGCTACTACGTAGCACAGTAAAAACATGGCTGGGTCTAGCGCAGACCACATGTGATGGGTTGCTCTATGCTAGAGCGAGAGACGGAGGTCTGGGGCTACAAAAGTTGAGCGCCGTTATTCCTGCTATGCAGGCAAAGCGGTTGTGGAAACTTTTGCACTCTGATGATGAAGTCATCAGAAAGATAGCCTGGGACCAGAACGGGCTGGAGGACTGGAGAAGAGCTTGGCTCAAAGCGGGCGGGCAACTGGAGAAATTACCAACTCCAGAGGGTGTGCCAGTAACGAACGTTACTGAAGCAGATGGGGCCCCTCAGCTATCCCAGTACAAGAGACCATGCGAGTGGCAAGATGTAGAGTTCGACCGGTGGGCAGGCAAATCGGTGCAGGGAGTTGGAATAGCCTGGTTCAAAGACTCTCCAGAGTCTAATGCCTGGCTCTCCAAACTCCCAAAAGTGCAACACAAATTCTGCTCACAAGCACTACAGCTACAAGCGAACGTCTACCCTACCAGGGAATTTATGGCAAGGGGCCAAAGCAAGTGGAACGCGAGTTGCCGAGGCTGTCACGCGAGGCTTGAGTCCGCCTCACACCTCCTCGGAGCATGTCCCAGCGGTAGGGCGAAACGACTGGAGCGACACAATTTTGCATGCCATCGACTGGCAGTCGCTGCGAAGAAGCAGGGCTGGGTTGTCCACAGGGAGAAAGAATTTGGAAGCAGACCAAATGTGAGACACCCAGACTTGGTCTTTTGCAAAGATGGTAAGGCAATGGTGCTGGATGTGACAGTGCGGTTTGAAAGGAACATCAACACACTAAAACTCGCAGGCCGAGAGAAAGTAAAGCACTACAAACCCATCAAGAACTTGGTGAAACAGGTCATGGGTGTAGAGGAAGTGGAAATACACGGATTTCCACTGGGAGCGAGGGGCCTCTGGCATAAACCCAACAACAAGATCCTCAAGAGAATGGGACTTTCTAAGAGCAGTGCAAAAGCTCTCGCGTCGAGACTTTGTAAGAGTGTTCTGAGAGGATCCTTAACTATCTTGAGTGACATCCTACAAAGTAGGGATTGAATACTTTATATTAAAGTGAAAAGCTTAAGAGGAAAAGCTATACAGGGCGGAAGCACCGGACCACAATGCACATTGCATCCTTAAAAACCTACACATAATAAGCAGCTCAACACCCCGTAGTGCAACTGCGCTACACACTAAACAAACACACCACACAGTGGGACGTGGCATATCGGTAGGAATCTCCGGTTTTCATGAGGCGAACTTGTGCGGGTCCGTGGGTCAACTCACCGCCTTGAGGGACGCGCTTGGTGACAGGTCGCCCGCGGCCCTAGCGGGCTGCCGGCTCCTGACTCTCTAAGGTAGCCAAATGACTGCTGGAGGCAGACCAATGACTGCAGCTCTCCACGGTCCTGAGGACACACACACACACAGGCAGAGTGCAGGCAGAATCCCAGGCAGACTGCAGGCACACTCCCAGGCAGACTCCCATGAAAAATTTCGCCAAAAAAAAGCCCCTTTTCTTCTCGCCTCCCTTATCACCATCGCCGTAGCGGTCTCAATGGCCACTGCTGCGCCCGGGTCCTTCCTGCTTGCCAGTGTGAGCGCCCGCCTGATTTCGTGTTCGTGAGTGTACATGTCAATGAGAGCACCAGCTTGCCACCTTAATTTTCTGTTGAGGCCAGTTACTGCTTGTAACACTCGTGGCTGTATCAGCAGATTGAGTTCAGCAGGGATTTCCTGCCTCTCCAGGTTTGCCTCTGTTGGCTGCAGTAAGAGCTTAGTGCTTCTCCTGTGAGATTGCCGTCTCATGCACTGTCTTTTCTCTTTCACTTCGTGGGAGGACCTACCTGGAAGCTGACTTGCAATTTCCACATTCATGTAATATACAGAGTATTGGCCTTGCTCGAGAGCCTCCTCCATCTCCATCAAAGTTTTTAGTTCTTTTACAGACCACTTAGCCTTGCGACCTGTGGTCTTGCCCTTCTTCATCGCAGCCATTCCTGCTGGATGTTCTGGCAGATTTCTCTGCCCACCCCGTGGGGTTCCGGTTACTGTGCGGGGTGCAACACCGTACCTGTGATTTTTACAATCGACTTCCACTGCCGACAACGGTTAGGAAACCGAAAAACATATAATTTTATATTATATGATTGCTGTGTGACTTTTACAACTGATTTACACAATCCTCAGCAACGGCCTGCCAGCGGGAGGGGTCGACCGAAATTCCCTACCCTCCCAAGTAGAGGCCCCGTGGGACCTCAGCACCTGGGATGCTTTACGAAATCACCGGGGGCAGAAAGGATACTCCGGCGTACACCGGGCGCCTTTCTAGGGTGAAACGTGTGAGACGAATGGCTTTAAAAAAAGATAAAAACAAAATATTATATTTTCTGTTTAAAGAACTTGCCAGGTTCTTTTCACAGAGTTTGCTGAGTTCTGTTACAGAGTTTGCCACGTTCTGTTTACAGAGTTTGCCACACTCCGTTTACAGAGTTTGCCGGGTTGTGTATACAGAGTTTGCCAAATTCTGTCTTCAAAGTATGCCATGTTCTGCTTACAGAGTTTGCCACGTTCTGTTTACAGAGTTTGATTGCAATTTGTGTGTTATTTCTCTCCGGGGATTCATATGCAACTTAGGACATAGTTGCTTCAGGTGGGATTTGAACCTGCGATTCTCAGATGTTCTTCTGAAATCTTACCCTTTGCGGGTTTCGAACCTGTGCTCTTCAGCATAGCCTGCCGCGCCCTACCCACTGAGCCACCGTGCTGATACAGAATCCCACCTGTCAGTGCGACCAAGTCACCGATTCCTCCCACAGTAAATTTCCAGGCTATTTCCTCTTTCAGAGCCAATCTTTATCCCATAATTGGGGTTATTGCTAGCCAACTTCCCTCAATCATTTGGATCAACTCTGATATTTATTTAGCCTTAATGTTCTTGAGATTCGTTTTTGCCCCGACCCTATGACAGAGTCATAGTTACTTTTCCATAAGAGTCATAGTATGACTCTCTTATGGAACCTTAAGAGACTCATAGTTACTGGTTAACCATGGGTAAAAAAAAGTTGGGGGTGCTGGCGCGAGCTCCATGGCCTACCCTCCCGAGCCAAAACGGTCAGTCCGACGACAGTGCACTTTTTTCGGACACTCTCTGAGGATTCCCCTTAAGCTTGGAGGATGCCAAAAAGAGGTTTTGCCACCGGGTACCATCTCGGGACTAGAGAGCTCCTTTTCAGAAGCCTCCTGGAGGATTGTAACAAGGCCCCAGAAGCTCATAGAGAGTCCGTTGATGGTGCATCTTTCTCGGGCACATGTTTTTGACATTATGGTGCATCTGGAAGTCGAAAACAAGGGACTCGAAGCTCGCAGAGAGTCAGTTGATGGTGCATCTTTGGCGGACACATGTTTTTGACATTATGGTGCCTCTGGAAGTCGAAAACAAGGGACTCGAAGCTGGTAAAGAGTCCGTTGATGGTGCTCTGTCCTCGGACACATTATGTTCACATCCTGGTGCCTGTGGAGGATGTAACTAGGGGTGTAGCTGCACATGGCCTGTCCGCTGAAGGTGACCTATTCTCGGACACATTCTGTCACATCCTGGTGCCTGTGGAGGATGTAACTAGGGGTGTAGCTGCACATGGCCAGTCCGCTGAAGGTGACCTATTCTCGGACACATTCTGTCACATCCTGGTGCCTGTGGAGGATGTAACTAGGGGTGTAGCTGCACATGGCCAGTCCGCTGAAGGTGACCTATTCTCGGACACATTCTGTCACATCCTGGTGCCTGTGGAGGATGTAACTAGGGGTGTAGCTGCACATGGTCAGTCCGCTGAAGGTGACCTATTCTCGGACACATTCTGTCACATCCTGGTGCCTGTGGAGGATGTTACTAGGGGTGCAGCTGCACATGGCCAGTCCGCTGAAGGTGACCTATTCTCGGACACATTCTGTCACATCCTGGTGCTTTTGGAGGATGTAACCAGGGGTGTAGCTGCTCAGGGCCAGTCCCCTGAAGGTGACCTATTCTCGGACACATTCTGTCACATCCTGGTGCCTGTGGAGGATGTAACCAGGGGTGTAGCTGCTCAGGGCCAGTCCGCTGAAGGTGCACTCTTCTCGGACACATGTTCCTCAAATCCTGGTCCTCCTGGAGGATAAAGAGGGGTCTAGAGGCTCATGGCATGTCCGCTGAAGGTGCAGTATTCTCGGACACCTTTGAGCAGGGTCCTACCCCTCTGGAGGTCTGAAAACTGTGGATTTTTTCTAAGTCCATTTTGGTTAACCATGGGTAGGGTTTTGGTTAACCATGGGTACGAAAAAGTTGGGGGTGGTGGCGGAGGCTCCACAAAATACCCTCCCGACCGAAAACGGTCAGTCCGACGACCATGCACCTTTCTCGGACACCTTCTGAAAATCCCCCTAAGGCCTGGAGGATCACAGAAAGAGGTTTTGCCACCGGGTGACGGCGCGAAATCGAGAGCACCCTAAAAAAGTGGACTTAGGCTCAGAACGAAAAATAAAAAAAGTTCCACAAAGAGGTAACTCAGCCTCTGAGTGTCCGATTTTCAAGCGGTTTGAAGCGGACTGTTGACCACACTCTCCTCCTTCTCCATTCCTAAACCTTCTGACCGATTGGAAACCGTGACCCGCCAGGGGAGGCACCCTGTCTCACAGGTCCCACCTCCCCGCCACCGCGGTCAGCCTCCAGGCCGGGGACGCCGAGGGCTCTACGGAGCTCTCTGTCACCGCGCCGAACCCTTCTCTAGCGAGAATTTGCCCCGGATGAGTGGGGAGAGGCATATTAGTGGCTGAGGTACCTGAGAAGCACAGGTTCGAACCCCGCGAAGGGCAAGTCTCGGTGAAACCACCCATTAAAGGTGTTAGTTTCGACGAAACCACCTGAAAATCGTAGGATAGAACCCCACATGAAGCAACTCTGAGAGAGAGAAAGATTGAAAGAGAAAGAGCCTGGGAAAATATGGGGTGAGGAATCGGTGATTTGGGCGCACTGACAGGCGGAATTCTGTACCAGCACGGTGGCTTAGTGGGTAGGGCGCGGCACCAAAGACCTGATGAGCACAGGTTCGAAACCCGCAAAGGGTAAGATTCCAGAAAACCATCTGAGAATTGCAGGTTCAAATCCCAACTGAAGCAACTCTGTCCTAAGTTGTGAATGACTCCCCGGTATGAAAAAAGGCTCGACTCTATAAAGGAAAAGCTATACCGGGCGGAAGCACGATCACAAAGCACATTATATCCTTAAAAACCTACACATAATAAGCAGCTCAACACCCCGTAGTGCAACTGCGCTACACACTAAACAAACACACCACACAGTCAACTGCGCTACACACTAAACAAACACACCACACAGTGGGGCGTGGCAGATCGGTATGAATCTCCAGTTTTCATGAGGCGAACTTGTGCTGATGACTGATCGTCTGAAGGCTGTGGCGGCAAGTGAGAAACGGAGCGAGCTATCTAGAATTCAATGGCGACCTCACTTAGACGTCCAGCAGTGCTGGGAGCTCTGTGTGTGTCTGTGGGAGCCTCATGAAGCTCACTGTGTTTGGGGGCAGTGGGCTGGGGCTGAGGGCAGTACTGGGGGTTAGGGTTAGTGCTGGGCAGTGCTGGGAGCTCTGTGTGTGTCTGTGGGACCCTCAGAGAGCTTTAATATGAAAGAAAGGCTCGACTCTATAAAGGAAAAGCTATACAGGGCGGAAGCACCGGACCACGATGCACATTGCATCCTTAAAAACCTACACATAATAAGCAGCTCAACACCCCGTAGTGCAACTGCGCTACACACTAAACAAACACACCACACAGTCAACTGCGCTACACACTAAATAAACACACCACACAGTGGGGCGTGGCAGATCGGTATGAATCTCCGGTTTTCATGAGGCGAACTTGTGCTGATGACTGATCGTCTGAAGGCTGTGGCGGCAAGTGAGAAACGGAGCGAGCTATCTAGAATTCAATGGCGACCTCAGTTAGACGTCCAGCAGTGCTGGGAGCTCTGTGTGTGTCTGTGGGAGCCTCATGAAGCTCACTGTGTTTGGGGGCAGTGGGCTGGGGCTGAGGGCAGTACTGGGGGTTAGGGTTAGTGCTGGGTAGTGCTGGGAGCTCTCTGTGTGTCTGTGGGACCCTCAGAGAGCTTTAATAGCAGGCAGAATTATTGGGCCTAAAGGGAGACAAGTGTGAGCCATTGGGGCTTGCTGTGACTTAATACAGTACACAGGGCAGTGTTTGGAGCTCTCTGTGTGTCTCTCTGACCTCTGGGGACCTTTAATAGACAGCAGGCTAATTAGGCCTGTCTGGGGAGGTGTGTGTGTCTGTAGGCCTCCCAGTAAGTGAACCCAACACACTGGGCAGTGTGTGGAGCTCTCTGTGTGTCTCTCTGACCTTTGGGGACCTTTAATAGACAGCAGGCTTCTTAGGCCTGTCTGGGGAGGTGTGTGTGTCTGTAGGCCTCCCAGTAAGTGAACCCAACACACTGGGCAGTGTTTGGAGCTCTCTGGGTGTCTCTCTGACCTTTGGGGACCTTTAATAGACAGCAGGCTTCTTAGGCCTGTCTGGGGAGGTGTGTGTGTCTGTAGGCCTCCCAGTAAGTGAACACAACACACTGGGCAGTGTTTGGAGCTCTCTGTGTGTCTCTCTGACCTTTGGGGACCTTTAATAGACAGGAGGCTTCTTAGGCCTGTCTGGGGAGGTGTGTGTGTCTGTAGGCCTCCAGTGTTTTCTAAGTCCATTTTGGTTATAACCAGGGATGTAACCAGGGGTGTAGCTGCTCAGGGCCAGTCCGCTGAGGGTGCACTGTTCTCGGACACATGTTCCTCAAATCCTGGTCCTCCTGGAGGATATAGAGGGGTCTAGAGGCTCATGGCATGTCCGCTGAAGGTGCAGTATTCTCGGACACCTTTGAGCAGGGTCCTACCCCTCTGCAGGTCTGAAAACTGTGGATTTTTTCTAAGTCCATTTTGGTTAACCATGGGTAGGGTTTTGGTTAACCATGGGTACGAAAAAGTTGGGGGTGGTGGCGGAGGCTCCACAAAATACCCTCCCGACCGAAAACGGTCAGTCCGACGACCATGCACCTTTCTCGGACACCTTCTGAAAATCCCCCTAAGGCCTGGAGGATCACAGAAAGAGGTTTTGCCACCGGATGACGGCGTGAAATCGAGAGCACCCTAAAAAAGTGGACTTAGGCTCAGAACGAAAAATAAAAAAAGTTCCACAAAGAGGTAACTTAGCCTCTGAGTGTCCGATTTTCAAGCGGTTTGAAGCGGACTGTTGACCACACTCTCCTCCCTCTCCCGGAGGATATATAGGGGTCTAGAGGCTCAAGGCATGTCCGCTGAAGGTGACCTATTCTCGGACACATTCTGTCACATCCTGGTGCCTGTGGAGGATGTAACCAGGGGTGTAGCTGCTCAGGGCCAGTCCACTGAAGGTGCACTGTTCTCGGACACATGTTCCTCAAATCCTGGTCCTCCTGGAGGATATAGAGGGATCTAGAGGCTCATGGCATGTCCGCTGAAGGTGCAGTATTCTCGGACACCTTTGAGCAGGGTCCTACCCCTCTGGAGGTCTGAAAACTGTGGATTTTTTCTAAGACCATTTTGGTTAACCATGGGTAGGGTTTTGGTTAACCATGGGTACGACAGACTGTATCCTGGAGGAGCGCAGTTTCCTTCACAGGCGATAAAGAGTGATTTGTGTATTGTTTGTATGAATAATTTTTCTTAAAACAATAAAGAATTTTATTTCCTGGTTGGTGTGTTGTTTTTATGAATAAAATATTAGAGAGAACACTCTAATGAGACCGGGAGGCACTGGCGTGTTAGGGGAAATGAGAACCCTGCAAAGCACCAAGAGAGAGCGAGTGAGTACCAAGCCCGGGGTCAAGGAAAAAGGGTATTGGGTCTTGGGTTAAGGTTAGGAATAGGGTAAGGTTAGGGCACAAGGTTTTAAGGATTTTAAGATGGGGGGTAGGTTAGGATCAGTCGTCCCCAGGCCCGGCACCACACACACACCTCAAAGCACAAGGCAGGTTGGGCACTGGCCATCCCTAAATCTCGCGAGTGATACTCTCTTCCCAGGTTAGGGTAAGTATTTCCAAATTGGAATGTGGGTAATGATCGTTCATTGAGTTCCCTGTTGTTTGGGTTGAAAATAGGCCTAAAGTGGCTTTTAATGTAAAGTTAGCCTTGTTAGCTTAATGCGTGTCAAAATGACATCGCCCAAAAAATTACAGTTGACATTTGTCAGACCGTCTTCTCAAAATGAGGTTAAATATCTCTAGCTTGAGGTTGCAACGTTTCGACTCCAATTGAGTCTTCATCAGGCAGCGTAGAGTTCGGCTTTGATTAGCACGATGTTAGCATAACAGTGCCTATATAGGCATTTAAACATTAAGCAGGCTTTAACTTTATTTAGCTTTGTTGTATTGCAGTAGGCATTATTAGGTCGATGTTTCCTCTTTGAGGCTTGCAGAGCAAATGAGCTTCAATGGCTCTTACTCATCCTTAAGTAGGTTACAGACCACCACTTCCAATGAACGATTTTGTGTATTCTCCATGTGAGTAAAAGGTATTTTTATAAATAATATTTCCGAATTGGAATGTGAGTAGTGTTCGTTCACTGAGTTCCCTGTTGTTTGGGTTGAAAATAAGCCTAAAATGGCATTGTATTGCAGTAGGCATTATTAGGTAGATGTTTCCTCTTCGAGGCTTGCAGAGCAAATGAGCTTCAATGGCTCTGTGCTCAACCTTAAATAGGTTACAGACCACTACTTCAAATGAACGATTTTTTTGTACTCTTTTCTTACAGGTGAGACAGACTGTATCCTGGAGGAGCGCAGTTTCCTTCACAGGCGATAAAGAGTGATTTGTGTATTGTTTGTATGAATAATTTTTCTTAAAACAATAAAGAATTTTATTTCCTGGTTGGTGTGTTGTTTTTATGAATAAAATATTAGAGAGAACACTCTAATGAGACCGGGAGGCACTGGCGTGTTAGGGGAAATGAGAACCCTGCAAAGCACCAAGAGAGAGCGAGTGAGTACCAAGCCCGGGGTCAAGGAAAAAGGGTATTGGGTCTTGGGTTAAGGTTAGGAATAGGGTAAGGTTAGGGCACAAGGTTTTAAGGATTTTAAGATGGGGGGTAGGTTAGGATCAGTCGTCCCCAGGCCCGGCACCACACACACACCTCAAAGCACAAGGCAGGTTGGGCACTGGCCATCCCTAAATCTCGCGAGTGATACTCTCTTCCCAGGTTAGGGTAAGTATTTCCAAATTGGAATGTGGGTAATGATCGTTCATTGAGTTCCCTGTTGTTTGGGTTGAAAATAGGCCTAAAGTGGCTTTTAATGTAAAGTTAGCCTTGTTAGCTTAATGCGTGTCAAAATGACATCGCCCAAAAAATTACAGTTGACATTTGTCAGACCGTCTTCTCAAAATGAGGTTAAATATCTCTAGCTTGAGGTTGCAACGTTTCGACTCCAATTGAGTCTTCATCAGGCAGCGTAGAGTTCGGCTTTGATTAGCACGATGTTAGCATAACAGTGCCTATATAGGCATTTAAACATTAAGCAGGCTTTAACTTTATTTAGCTTTGTTGTATTGCAGTAGGCATTATTAGGTCGATGTTTCCTCTTTGAGGCTTGCAGAGCAAATGAGCTTCAATGGCTCTTACTCATCCTTAAGTAGGTTACAGACCACCACTTCCAATGAACGATTTTGTGTATTCTCCAGGTGAGTAAAAGGTATTTTTATAAATAATATTTCCGAATTGGAATGTGAGTAGTGTTCGTTCACTGAGTTCCCTGTTGTTTGGGTTGAAAATAAGCCTAAAATGGCATTGTATTGCAGTAGGCATTATTAGGTAGATGTTTCCTCTTCGAGGCTTGCAGAGCAAATGAGCTTCAATGGCTCTGTGCTCAACCTTAAATAGGTTACAGACCACTACTTCAAATGAACGATTTTTTTGTACTCTTTTCTTACAGGTGAGACAGACTGTATCCTGGAGGAGCGCAGTTTCCTTCACAGGCGATAAAGAGTGATTTGTGTATTGTTTGTATGAATAATTTTTCTTAAAACAATAAAGAATTTTATTTCCTGGTTGGTGTGTTGTTTTTATGAATAAAATATTAGAGAGAACACTCTAATGAGACCGGGAGGCACTGGCGTGTTAGGGGAAATGAGAACCCTGCAAAGCACCAAGAGAGAGCGAGTGAGTACCAAGCCCGGGGTCAAGGAAAAAGGGTATTGGGTCTTGGGTTAAGGTTAGGAATAGGGTAAGGTTAGGGCACAAGGTTTTAAGGATTTTAAGATGGGGGGTAGGTTAGGATCAGTCGTCCCCAGGCCCGGCACCACACACACACCTCAAAGCACAAGGCAGGTTGGGCACTGGCCATCCCTAAATCTCGCGAGTGATACTCTCTTCCCAGGTTAGGGTAAGTATTTCCAAATTGGAATGTGGGTAATGATCGTTCATTGAGTTCCCTGTTGTTTGGGTTGAAAATAGGCCTAAAGTGGCTTTTAATGTAAAGTTAGCCTTGTTAGCTTAATGCGTGTCAAAATGACATCGCCCAAAAAATTACAGTTGACATTTGTCAGACCGTCTTCTCAAAATGAGGTTAAATATCTCTAGCTTGAGGTTGCAACGTTTCGACTCCAATTGAGTCTTCATCAGGCAGCGTAGAGTTCGGCTTTGATTAGCACGATGTTAGCATAACAGTGCCTATATAGGCATTTAAACATTAAGCAGGCTTTAACTTTATTTAGCTTTGTTGTATTGCAGTAGGCATTATTAGGTCGATGTTTCCTCTTTGAGGCTTGCAGAGCAAATGAGCTTCAATGGCTCTTACTCATCCTTAAGTAGGTTACAGACCACCACTTCCAATGAACGATTTTGTGTATTCTCCAGGTGAGTAAAAGGTATTTTTATAAATAATATTTCCGAATTGGAATGTGAGTAGTGTTCGTTCACTGAGTTCCCTGTTGTTTGGGTTGAAAATAAGCCTAAAATGGCATTGTATTGCAGTAGGCATTATTAGGTAGATGTTTCCTCTTCGAGGCTTGCAGAGCAAATGAGCTTCAATGGCTCTGTGCTCAACCTTAAATAGGTTACAGACCACTACTTCAAATGAACGATTTTTTTGTACTCTTTTCTTACAGGTGAGACAGACTGTATCCTGGAGGAGCGCAGTTTCCTTCACAGGCGATAAAGAGTGATTTGTGTATTGTTTGTATGAATAATTTTTCTTAAAACAATAAAGAATTTTATTTCCTGGTTGGTGTGTTGTTTTTATGAATAAAATATTAGAGAGAACACTCTAATGAGACCGGGAGGCACTGGCGTGTTAGGGGAAATGAGAACCCTGCAAAGCACCAAGAGAGAGCGAGTGAGTACCAAGCCCGGGGTCAAGGAAAAAGGGTATTGGGTCTTGGGTTAAGGTTAGGAATAGGGTAAGGTTAGGGCACAAGGTTTTAAGGATTTTAAGATGGGGGGTAGGTTAGGATCAGTCGTCCCCAGGCCCGGCACCACACACACACCTCAAAGCACAAGGCAGGTTGGGCACTGGCCATCCCTAAATCTCGCGAGTGATACTCTCTTCCCAGGTTAGGGTAAGTATTTCCAAATTGGAATGTGGGTAATGATCGTTCATTGAGTTCCCTGTTGTTTGGGTTGAAAATAGGCCTAAAGTGGCTTTTAATGTAAAGTTAGCCTTGTTAGCTTAATGCGTGTCAAAATGACATCGCCCAAAAAATTACAGTTGACATTTGTCAGACCGTCTTCTCAAAATGAGGTTAAATATCTCTAGCTTGAGGTTGCAACGTTTCGACTCCAATTGAGTCTTCATCAGGCAGCGTAGAG
The DNA here is from genome assembly GCF_963457725.1 of Sprattus sprattus. Classification (NCBI taxonomy): domain Eukaryota; kingdom Metazoa; phylum Chordata; class Actinopteri; order Clupeiformes; family Clupeidae; genus Sprattus; species Sprattus sprattus. The sequence continues at coordinate 51,165 of NW_027666879.1, read as the reverse complement.
TTCGGCTTTGATTAGCACGATGTTAGCATAACAGTGCCTATATAGGCATTTAAACATTAAGCAGGCTTTAACTTTATTTAGCTTTGTTGTATTGCAGTAGGCATTATTAGGTCGATGTTTCCTCTTTGAGGCTTGCAGAGCAAATGAGCTTCAATGGCTCTTACTCATCCTTAAGTAGGTTACAGACCACCACTTCCAATGAACGATTTTGTGTATTCTCCAGGTGAGTAAAAGGTATTTTTATAAATAATATTTCCGAATTGGAATGTGAGTAGTGTTCGTTCACTGAGTTCCCTGTTGTTTGGGTTGAAAATAAGCCTAAAATGGCATTGTATTGCAGTAGGCATTATTAGGTAGATGTTTCCTCTTCGAGGCTTGCAGAGCAAATGAGCTTCAATGGCTCTGTGCTCAACCTTAAATAGGTTACAGACCACTACTTCAAATGAACGATTTTTTTGTACTCTTTTCTTACAGGTGAGACAGACTGTATCCTGGAGGAGCGCAGTTTCCTTCACAGGCGATAAAGAGTGATTTGTGTATTGTTTGTATGAATAATTTTTCTTAAAACAATAAAGAATTTTATTTCCTGGTTGGTGTGTTGTTTTTATGAATAAAATATTAGAGAGAACACTCTAATGAGACCGGGAGGCACTGGCGTGTTAGGGGAAATGAGAACCCTGCAAAGCACCAAGAGAGAGCGAGTGAGTACCAAGCCCGGGGTCAAGGAAAAAGGGTATTGGGTCTTGGGTTAAGGTTAGGAATAGGGTAAGGTTAGGGCACAAGGTTTTAAGGATTTTAAGATGGGGGGTAGGTTAGGATCAGTCGTCCCCAGGCCCGGCACCACACACACACCTCAAAGCACAAGGCAGGTTGGGCACTGGCCATCCCTAAATCTCGCGAGTGATACTCTCTTCCCAGGTTAGGGTAAGTATTTCCAAATTGGAATGTGGGTAATGATCGTTCATTGAGTTCCCTGTTGTTTGGGTTGAAAATAGGCCTAAAGTGGCTTTTAATGTAAAGTTAGCCTTGTTAGCTTAATGCGTGTCAAAATGACATCGCCCAAAAAATTACAGTTGACATTTGTCAGACCGTCTTCTCAAAATGAGGTTAAATATCTCTAGCTTGAGGTTGCAACGTTTCGACTCCAATTGAGTCTTCATCAGGCAGCGTAGAGTTCGGCTTTGATTAGCACGATGTTAGCATAACAGTGCCTATATAGGCATTTAAACATTAAGCAGGCTTTAACTTTATTTAGCTTTGTTGTATTGCAGTAGGCATTATTAGGTCGATGTTTCCTCTTTGAGGCTTGCAGAGCAAATGAGCTTCAATGGCTCTTACTCATCCTTAAGTAGGTTACAGACCACCACTTCCAATGAACGATTTTGTGTATTCTCCAGGTGAGTAAAAGGTATTTTTATAAATAATATTTCCGAATTGGAATGTGAGTAGTGTTCGTTCACTGAGTTCCCTGTTGTTTGGGTTGAAAATAAGCCTAAAATGGCATTGTATTGCAGTAGGCATTATTAGGTAGATGTTTCCTCTTCGAGGCTTGCAGAGCAAATGAGCTTCAATGGCTCTGTGCTCAACCTTAAATAGGTTACAGACCACTACTTCAAATGAACGATTTTTTTGTACTCTTTTCTTACAGGTGAGACAGACTGTATCCTGGAGGAGCGCAGTTTCCTTCACAGGCGATAAAGAGTGATTTGTGTATTGTTTGTATGAATAATTTTTCTTAAAACAATAAAGAATTTTATTTCCTGGTTGGTGTGTTGTTTTTATGAATAAAATATTAGAGAGAACACTCTAATGAGACCGGGAGGCACTGGCGTGTTAGGGGAAATGAGAACCCTGCAAAGCACCAAGAGAGAGCGAGTGAGTACCAAGCCCGGGGTCAAGGAAAAAGGGTATTGGGTCTTGGGTTAAGGTTAGGAATAGGGTAAGGTTAGGGCACAAGGTTTTAAGGATTTTAAGATGGGGGGTAGGTTAGGATCAGTCGTCCCCAGGCCCGGCACCACACACACACCTCAAAGCACAAGGCAGGTTGGGCACTGGCCATCCCTAAATCTCGCGAGTGATACTCTCTTCCCAGGTTAGGGTAAGTATTTCCAAATTGGAATGTGGGTAATGATCGTTCATTGAGTTCCCTGTTGTTTGGGTTGAAAATAGGCCTAAAGTGGCTTTTAATGTAAAGTTAGCCTTGTTAGCTTAATGCGTGTCAAAATGACATCGCCCAAAAAATTACAGTTGACATTTGTCAGACCGTCTTCTCAAAATGAGGTTAAATATCTCTAGCTTGAGGTTGCAACGTTTCGACTCCAATTGAGTCTTCATCAGGCAGCGTAGAGTTCGGCTTTGATTAGCACGATGTTAGCATAACAGTGCCTATATAGGCATTTAAACATTAAGCAGGCTTTAACTTTATTTAGCTTTGTTGTATTGCAGTAGGCATTATTAGGTCGATGTTTCCTCTTTGAGGCTTGCAGAGCAAATGAGCTTCAATGGCTCTTACTCATCCTTAAGTAGGTTACAGACCACCACTTCCAATGAACGATTTTGTGTATTCTCCAGGTGAGTAAAAGGTATTTTTATAAATAATATTTCCGAATTGGAATGTGAGTAGTGTTCGTTCACTGAGTTCCCTGTTGTTTGGGTTGAAAATAAGCCTAAAATGGCATTGTATTGCAGTAGGCATTATTAGGTAGATGTTTCCTCTTCGAGGCTTGCAGAGCAAATGAGCTTCAATGGCTCTGTGCTCAACCTTAAATAGGTTACAGACCACTACTTCAAATGAACGATTTTTTTGTACTCTTTTCTTACAGGTGAGACAGACTGTATCCTGGAGGAGCGCAGTTTCCTTCACAGGCGATAAAGAGTGATTTGTGTATTGTTTGTATGAATAATTTTTCTTAAAACAATAAAGAATTTTATTTCCTGGTTGGTGTGTTGTTTTTATGAATAAAATATTAGAGAGAACACTCTAATGAGACCGGGAGGCACTGGCGTGTTAGGGGAAATGAGAACCCTGCAAAGCACCAAGAGAGAGCGAGTGAGTACCAAGCCCGGGGTCAAGGAAAAAGGGTATTGGGTCTTGGGTTAAGGTTAGGAATAGGGTAAGGTTAGGGCACAAGGTTTTAAGGATTTTAAGATGGGGGGTAGGTTAGGATCAGTCGTCCCCAGGCCCGGCACCACACACACACCTCAAAGCACAAGGCAGGTTGGGCACTGGCCATCCCTAAATCTCGCGAGTGATACTCTCTTCCCAGGTTAGGGTAAGTATTTCCAAATTGGAATGTGGGTAATGATCGTTCATTGAGTTCCCTGTTGTTTGGGTTGAAAATAGGCCTAAAGTGGCTTTTAATGTAAAGTTAGCCTTGTTAGCTTAATGCGTGTCAAAATGACATCGCCCAAAAAATTACAGTTGACATTTGTCAGACCGTCTTCTCAAAATGAGGTTAAATATCTCTAGCTTGAGGTTGCAACGTTTCGACTCCAATTGAGTCTTCATCAGGCAGCGTAGAGTTCGGCTTTGATTAGCACGATGTTAGCATAACAGTGCCTATATAGGCATTTAAACATTAAGCAGGCTTTAACTTTATTTAGCTTTGTTGTATTGCAGTAGGCATTATTAGGTCGATGTTTCCTCTTTGAGGCTTGCAGAGCAAATGAGCTTCAATGGCTCTTACTCATCCTTAAGTAGGTTACAGACCACCACTTCCAATGAACGATTTTGTGTATTCTCCATGTGAGTAAAAGGTATTTTTATAAATAATATTTCCGAATTGGAATGTGAGTAGTGTTCGTTCACTGAGTTCCCTGTTGTTTGGGTTGAAAATAAGCCTAAAATGGCATTGTATTGCAGTAGGCATTATTAGGTAGATGTTTCCTCTTCGAGGCTTGCAGAGCAAATGAGCTTCAATGGCTCTGTGCTCAACCTTAAATAGGTTACAGACCACTACTTCAAATGAACGATTTTTTTGTACTCTTTTCTTACAGGTGAGACAGACTGTATCCTGGAGGAGCGCAGTTTCCTTCACAGGCGATAAAGAGTGATTTGTGTATTGTTTGTATGAATAATTTTTCTTAAAACAATAAAGAATTTTATTTCCTGGTTGGTGTGTTGTTTTTATGAATAAAATATTAGAGAGAACACTCTAATGAGACCGGGAGGCACTGGCGTGTTAGGGGAAATGAGAACCCTGCAAAGCACCAAGAGAGAGCGAGTGAGTACCAAGCCCGGGGTCAAGGAAAAAGGGTATTGGGTCTTGGGTTAAGGTTAGGAATAGGGTAAGGTTAGGGCACAAGGTTTTAAGGATTTTAAGATGGGGGGTAGGTTAGGATCAGTCGTCCCCAGGCCCGGCACCACACACACACCTCAAAGCACAAGGCAGGTTGGGCACTGGCCATCCCTAAATCTCGCGAGTGATACTCTCTTCCCAGGTTAGGGTAAGTATTTCCAAATTGGAATGTGGGTAATGATCGTTCATTGAGTTCCCTGTTGTTTGGGTTGAAAATAGGCCTAAAGTGGCTTTTAATGTAAAGTTAGCCTTGTTAGCTTAATGCGTGTCAAAATGACATCGCCCAAAAAATTACAGTTGACATTTGTCAGACCGTCTTCTCAAAATGAGGTTAAATATCTCTAGCTTGAGGTTGCAACGTTTCGACTCCAATTGAGTCTTCATCAGGCAGCGTAGAGTTCGGCTTTGATTAGCACGATGTTAGCATAACAGTGCCTATATAGGCATTTAAACATTAAGCAGGCTTTAACTTTATTTAGCTTTGTTGTATTGCAGTAGGCATTATTAGGTCGATGTTTCCTCTTTGAGGCTTGCAGAGCAAATGAGCTTCAATGGCTCTTACTCATCCTTAAGTAGGTTACAGACCACCACTTCCAATGAACGATTTTGTGTATTCTCCAGGTGAGTAAAAGGTATTTTTATAAATAATATTTCCGAATTGGAATGTGAGTAGTGTTCGTTCACTGAGTTCCCTGTTGTTTGGGTTGAAAATAAGCCTAAAATGGCATTGTATTGCAGTAGGCATTATTAGGTAGATGTTTCCTCTTCGAGGCTTGCAGAGCAAATGAGCTTCAATGGCTCTGTGCTCAACCTTAAATAGGTTACAGACCACTACTTCAAATGAACGATTTTTTTGTACTCTTTTCTTACAGGTGAGACAGACTGTATCCTGGAGGAGCGCAGTTTCCTTCACAGGCGATAAAGAGTGATTTGTGTATTGTTTGTATGAATAATTTTTCTTAAAACAATAAAGAATTTTATTTCCTGGTTGGTGTGTTGTTTTTATGAATAAAATATAGGGTTAGGGTTAGGGTTAGGGTTAGGTTTGAGTTATGGGGAATAAAGGTGGCCTCCATACAGCCCTTACGAGCTGCATAGAGACCACCTTTGTGCACGGGCACAGGCTAATCTTTAAAACCTGGTGAGCATGCTGGTCTATATGCAAATGTTAGGTGGCACAGAGTAGCTGGTTATAAAACTTCAAACTCTGCCCACCATTTAGGACAAACCCTTCCTGAAAGAAAAAAAGAATAACTAATAAGCACAGAAGAAATCAACAAAGAAAAAATTGTGTAGAGTTGGTCATTGAAGCGGGGGGAACCTGGGGTTATGTTTAATGATGGGGTAGATGTTCTAATGGGGGTCCAAGATGCTGGACACTGATGGTTAGGGTTAGGATCAGAGATGGATTAGGGTTATGAAAGGAGAGTTATTGTAATGGACTGATGACACAATGGGTTATGGTTAGGGTTAGAGTTCTGAATATGGTATGATTTCATTGATGGTTATGGTTAGAAGGAGAGTTTGGGTGAACATGTATCTATGTGTTTATTATTGAATGTTGTGTTGATAGGTTTAAGTTTAGGAATATGTTCCTAGAAATGGTTATGGTAAGTATTCTGAAATAGATGTACCTGATGCTGTGTTTGTTGATGAAATGGTTTCTATCCTTAGGGGCTGTGAAACATGGGTTCATTTCCATCTCCTAAGTGGTGAACCTCTGGCGCCATCTCGTGGCCAAACCTTTTTTTTGGTTTTAGGTATGTAATTCAAAAAAAAAAAAAAAAAAAAGAGAGACCCTGATGTAAGTAACCTCAAAGGGATGTATTGCAGGTCACCAGAGCGGTTTGACCCTAGTTAAACCTGCATTCACAAACCTGGTGGGTTCTATTAAGTACATAACCCAAATTTTTTTTTTCCTTTTTTAATTTTTTATTTTTTTTCCTTTTTTCCTTTTTCTTTTCCTTTTTCCTGTTTTTTAGGGTTTTTTTTCCTTTTTTGTTTTTCAGGTTTTTGTAGTTTTTTAAAAAAAGAAGAATATTATTTTTCCAAAAAGGAAAGATAGAAAAAAGATTTTTTTTGTGTATGCTACACCATTTTTTTGGCTTGGCCAACTTTAAAGGAGAGATGGAGAGGAAGAACACTTTAAGGTTTCCCTCGTTGTTTTAACCTGGGCCTGGTGCGGCTCCAAAAAAGGATCAAAAACCCATAACACCATCTAGCGGTGTAGGGAGTAGTTAACTACCCTCACCGTATGAATATCTCCAAGGAGAATGTACCTTTAAACCTTTAAAGAGAGAAGAGAGAGAAGGCTTGACACAGGACGAGGGGACTGAGCAGGCTCTGGTTTTATTAAAAAAAATGTAATAAAAATAATGCGTGTGTTTGTATTCTAGGGACTGGAGGACGTCGGACGAGGCTCCCGGATCCGGACTGGACTCACTGGAGCAGGAGGAAGTGAAGCAGATCAAATGTGACTCCTAAAGGCTAAGTGCTTCACGTTGAGGTAGGGTAAGTGCTATTACACCGCAAACCGTCAAAGATCACACAAGGTGTGATCACAAAATACAAACACTCGTTTATTCAAAAATTCAAAGAATGTAAAAAAGGGAAGAAAAAAGGTGCTCGTAGGGACGCGAGGCCTAAGGGGAATTGTCACACCATAAAACCACATCACTCCATAACTGTTCCTGTTTTTCTGTAATGTTTGTCTTAAAAATTCAGCTCTCTCACAGCTGAAGAGAAGCCGGAGGGGAAGCTCAGCCGCCAACGAGTTCCAGTACCCTGCTGCGGAGGTGTTGGGAGGTGATGAGGAGGTGCCGAACGCTTGCCAGGCTGTCGACACGCTACACTGATCAATCAATAAATAAATAAATATATGTTCAAAAAAAACTCAGCAGCCATCTCAGTCCCGTCACAAGAGTGAAAAGCCACCCTCCAAATAGACCACTACTAAGTGGATATTAAGAGAATATATACTAGGAGTCTCAGTTAGCCACTGTCGTGAGAACTCTATGAAAAATAAGTCAACTCTATTGTGCAGAGAGATAATAATGATGATGTCTTAACCCTCCCACCCCCCCCACCCAACCCCCCTCCCCCATCCCAGGACCACTCCGACCTCTGACCAAGAAAAGAAAAAAGGTACAGAAACAGGGAAAAAAAATAAAAAACAATAAGGAACACTTTAATTGTGTCCCGGGTGACAAAGCTATACTCATGAAGGGAAATGTGTGTATTTGTGTACATCTCCCTCGTTGCTGTTCCCTGTGTGGGAGAGAGAGAGAGAGAGAGAGAGAGAGAGAGGGATAGACCTGTTGTTGTTGTTCTTATTAAACGTCCATTTGATAGGACTAGCAACCTCGGGAGGGAGGGAGGGGGGGGGGCGGGCGCGTGACAACGGAGAGCTCACCGGCAACCCAGAGACTAGACACGGTACGTCACATGTGTGTGTGTGTGTGTGTGCTTTTGCGTGCTACGTCGCAACTGCTCTGTCAGGCAACGGGTCGTTCAAGCCCAGCGGGTGAAAGGTGTTTAACTTTGTCATCCACGCTCGCTCAAAATGCTTTCTCTGACCGTCGGACCACAGAGTCACGCTCTCAAGACCCGTCGCCACCCAGGATGTGCAGCTGTCGCCACGAAAATGACTGTAGAGTGAGTTTTGAATATCACCTCTGCGCGTGTGATACAGATGTTGCTTCAGTCTCGAAAGGAGAGTGTTACGCGTTTCCCCTACGTAGAGCATATCGCACGTGCGGCACAGAATGCAGTAAACAAGGTTACTTGTATTGAGTGTTAACGGGGCTATGATCGGGGATCCCTTGTGGGAGAGGTTATTGCGAACGTAGGTGAGTTGTTTGAAGGGAGGACGCGTTGTACTCTCACTACTCGGACGCCCACCCTTCATGCGTGATCTGACCAAAGTGTCCTGTAAGTTTTTGTTTCGCCTCTGCGCCGTGATAAATCTGTGGCTGGCGAGATCTGGGTATTGTGAAGCCGTATGTGTGAAATTTGCAGCCACCTTGTTCCTAAACTCTAGTGCCGCCGTGGAATACGTCATTACGAACGGTATAAGGGGGTCTTGCTGTTGCCTGTCGTGATTGAACGCACCTGTGCCCGTCTCGAAACTCGTGGTGACCTGCTCCTTGATCTTACGCAGGAAACGCGCTGTGTAGCCACGAGGCTTTAACGCTGCAACCAGGACACGTGTGGCACACTCGACGTCATCTCTGAAGGTACAGATGCGGAAAAACCGAATAAGTTGTGATTTTATCAGTCCTTTAAATGTATGGTGTGGGTGAAAGCTAGTTTTGTGCAGTAAAGCATGTCGGTCAGTGGACTTAAAGTAAACCTTGGTGGCTAAGCGTTTCATGCCTGGCTCTGAGGAGGAAGATATGAATGAGACCTCGGTGTCCAAAAACTGTAACTTGTTTGTGCTTAACTCATGTTTAATTTTAATGCGTGGGTGATGACTATTGAGAACAGCTACAAATTCTAAGAATTCCGTCTCAGTGTGAGTCCACAAGCCAAAAAGATCGTCGAGATAGCGCAGGTACAGTAACGGTTTTAAGGTGCATTTATCAAACGCCTTCATTTCCCAGTCTGCCATATAGATGTCTGCGTATGCTGGGGCGAACTTTCTCCCCATTGCACACCCACACGTTTGTAAGTAGAAGTTACCATTGAATTCAAAGTCATTTCTAGTGAGCGTGAGGGTTAAGAGCTCTAACAACTGTTCTCCAGGACGTGTTGGGTCTGGGTATCTCGCGAACGCCGAGCGCACTGCTTTAACCCCCAGGTTTGTTTCTATGTTCGTATAGAGTGAGTCGACGTCTGCGGAAAAGAGCAGCGTGTGCGCTGGGACCGAGAGGTTACGCAAAAGGGACACAAAATGGTAAGTATCCTTCACATAACTCGCATGCTTATGGGAAATGGGGTTTATGTAATGGTCTATGTACTCCGCCACTCGATAAGACTCAGATCCGCAGTCACTGACTATTGGCCTGCCCTTAGGGAGGACGTGTGGGATGGTCCATGTCTCAGGTTCTTTGTGGATTTTAGGGAGCAAATAGAAAGTGCGCTGTCTCGGGTCATCGGGACCGTATAAAAAAAGTTTCTGCTTTCTATTGAGGAAGCCCAGTGTGGATATTCGGTCAATGCATTCTCTGACCAACGTCTGAGTCTCATTAAGCATGGGCTCTGTGAGGGGGGCATAGAATGTCACATCTCTGAGTTGCCGGTAAGCCTCACGCAAGTAGTTTGGTCTGTCCTGTATCACAATCTGTCCACCCTTATCCGCTGGTTTAATTATTATGTCCTCGTTTGAGGCCAGGTCCCTCAACTCACGTCTCTGTGAGGCAGAGATGTTATGCCTGGTCTCAGGCGTGGGAGAAAAAGCACTGAGTGCCTGTTGGTCCTTGTTAATCAAGGCCTGTATGAGGGGGGAGACTGCTGCCTGTTCCGGCTCCCAGGTGGACGGGCCCGTGAATGGTACGTGTGCGGTGTCACTCTCAAAATCAAAGTAATCCAGAATTTTTAAGCGTCTATGGTACAAGTGCAAGTCCCTCTGAATCTCTGTCTTGTCTATTTTAATAGGTGTGGGAACATAGGAGAGGCCTCTCTCCAATAGCTCCTGTTGGACCGTGGAGAGGCGGAAATCAGAGCAAAGGTTAGTGATGTTGGATGTGTGGGAGTTGGTGACCTGTTGGACCTCGGCTCCCCCTAACAGTTTAACTGGTCCCGCCAAGACTCTAGAATGGCACGGGCAGTCACCGGCGTCCAGTGGATGCCGTCCGCCAGTGTGCGGAATTTCAGTGGGTTTATTTCAGCGAGAAATCTGGCTCTTAGGGTCACCAACTCATTAAACCACCTGATGCTAAGCTGCTGCTCTCTATCAAAACTGGTGTGAATATTCAGTAAGGGGATATGGATAGCGGCGCATGGGAAGGAGAGCTCCGCCTGTCTCAGGAGTTTTAAGAGACTTTTTCTAAGAGTGGCCTCCTGGTTCCTGTTGTGGCAGTTGTTTATGCCCACCGAGAGAATGAGAATCTTAACCGAGTCAATGGGCTGAGGTAACTTACGCATGAGTTCAAAAAGGTGGTCCATATTGGCCCCAGGATAGCTATCAATCTGCATGTTCAAATCCTGAAAAGCTGGTATTTTGGAGAGATTGGAATCACCCAAGATGACCTGCGGCTTTCTGATCACAATGTTCCATTCCTGCGCTTTCCTACTGCTGTTCATATGTCTCAGAGGTTCTTGTGACGGCTGCTTTTGTACTTTGCCTTTCAGGCTTAATCTATTTCCGCGGCCGCCCGGCTGACTAAGAGGGGACACTGACGAGGGCTTTAATGATGTTAGCACGGCGGGAGTGGTGAGTTTGTTACTGCTACCCGCGCTCGTGTGACTGAAAGCGTCAGTGTTACCCAGTGTCAACCTGGCTGCGTTGGTAGAAGTACCGGGACTCGACAGTGTGAGGGGAGGAGGGCGTGGGGAGAGGCCCCCTGGCAGAGATGACTGGGAGGGTAGTATACTGCCTGCCGCCCCTGTGGGCCTAACCTGCACTCGGCTAGAAGAAGGTGTAATGCTAGCGTTGTTCAGTGTGTGTCCCAGGTCGGCCTCAGTCGCAGCTGGGCGCCGTGGAGCGGAGAGAGGGGGAGTGCCCTGCGGCTCAGCGGGAAGAGAAGGTTCAGATTGACTCGTACCCTCAAAGCATAGCTCTTGAGTAGGATCAGAGTGTCTCCTCATGTGTGTGTTAAACCTCGCTCTAGGCTCGCTGGCCACGCGCCCCTCAGTGCCACCCAGTGCACCCATGCCACGGACCTCAGCGTGGCTCTCGGGAACGGACAGGACCCCGTCAGAGAGGTGAGTCTGAAAAGTAGTGACGGGAGATGGTGTTATAGCTAACGAGCCCGTTACTGGCTCGTTAGAGGGGGAGCTATTCTCACCTACAGTGGTCGGCGAACTGGACTGAGTATTGGAGTCCAGATGGTGGGACAGGAGAGGCCGCTCCGCTGACGGTGTGTGATGGATTACCAGCTGAGAGGAGGTAAGAAGGTGTTTTCTATCGTGGGTTGAACTCTTACTCTGTTTCTCTGTTGTGTTTGTAGGTGTTGGCAGACCCTGTTCGTTAACCGATGGTCGGGTTCTCTGTTCCCGCTGGGGGAGAGGGGGCCACTGGCGCTGACTGGGGATCTCCAGAGGTGTTAAAGAGCGCGTCTGCAGTAACCTGGTCTTAAGGTGCTCTACCGCGGTAAGATCTAACTTCTTTCTATATCGTGTCCTAGCCCACCTGAAGGCTCTGTCGTATGCGGTGGTATTGTAAGGTTTAATCACCCCATAGATGGACTCCCTCACTTGCTCGTAATGTTTTGCTAATGTATTCAGATTGGACTCAATCCATCTGTTAGTGTTCTCCTTGATCTTTTCCAGTACCCAAGGACCCGGAGCTGCCGGTTTTACAAAAGTGGTTAGTGAATCCACTTTCCTCCTCATACCCAATGGAACTGACTTATCTCTATTGCATTTAGCTAGAATAGATAAATGATGCGTGCATTGCATCAGTTGAAAGTATTGCTTTGTTAAGAGCAGTTCCTCTCTATCTACTATTGGATATGGTCTATGCTCGGTTTGTCTATGTGTTTCAGACAGTGCACTAAAACGGTTGGACAGGAGCAGTGAAGGGGCCCTGCTACGTGCTGCCATCGAGGAGACTCTGTGGACCTGAGACGCTCTTGGAAGGGGTAAAACAATTATAAGCCTCGGTCAGAGGTCGGAGATGAGTCCAACCAAGGACTAGAAACAGAGCCTCTAGGGGCTTCTCAGTGTGGATATCTAGTAATGACTTGGGGATCAGTGTGGGCTATATATTAATCAAGGTGTACTGTAGTACAGAAGGCTAAGTTCAAGCTTCAGTTAAAGCTAAGACACACGACTGGGGGAGTAATGCGTTACCAAAAAAAGTCGGCTATGTCTCTAAATGCACTACGTGTGAGTAGGAGCAGAAAGGGGAAAAGCAGGAATTCGTCACTGTAGAAAATGACTTAAACAAATAAGGTTAAACTGAAAAATAATCAAACACTACCCTCATTCAAACCAAAAGGAAAAAATTCAGAAAACAAAAGAAATTCAAAAAACACACAGTTACCAAGGGTGTACCTGGACAAGGTATACCCTTATTTGCACACAACAGGGGGAGAGGGGCAGTATGGAACAGCCCTTGTAAATGTAATAAAAAACATTTTAGTCAAGGACCAACATGTAAAACAATGTGTGTGTCTCATATAAATGAACACACTTCAATTTGAACAGACTACACAAACATAAAACATTTTCAAAAACAGGTGTAGCAGCTAACCATGTGCTTGGAGGTCAGCTGCTAAATGTTTGTTAGCCGGTTAGCTTTGGGTAGTCGTTACCAGGAGAAAAAGTCTTAAATTCTCGCTCTCAGGTTCTCATTTAGAAAGGATTTTTTTGCAAATAAATGCCACCAAATCATTTATGCTTTTGGGATGACATCTGTTTTTTTTGGTCCTTAAAAATGTTAGGTTACCTTAGAGAGGAGAGAATCTGGAGGCCTCCTGGCTGTGCAAAAGCATGCGGTCCTTCCGGGAAGGTGTGTGCAAAAAGGTGACAAAGGAGCGTAATCCAAGTAGGTAAATCCTTTTAAAAAAGCTGATAAAAAGTACTCCTTGGAAGGATAAAACAGAGGTTAAAAATGAAAAAAGTTTACCCAAGCGCTTTCGTCCTATAAGACTTCTTCAGGGGTTTTGGTCTGTTGGACTGAGAGCTGCAGGCTTCTTTAAAAGATTTTGTCAGTCCAGACGTGGGCGTGGACCTCGGGGTCAGGAGGTCGTCCCTCCCACCTGCAACTCAGTCATTGGTGGAAAACAGGTAGAAGTCATTGAACACTTGACAGCAGTGTGTTTTACCAATTAGGCTTGATTGGCAGTAAAGAAAATTATATGCAACACTTTATAAGAATGAGGGTAGCTCAAAATCAAACAATAAAATAAAGAGAAATATAAAAGAAAGTGAGAAAGGAGGATAATGCTAAAGAAAATTATTATGATAAAGAAGGGGTAAGTCTGTTTGCATGTCTGTTCTCTAAGCTATGACTCCGCAGGGAGATGACCTGGCTCAGGCCGGTTAGGTTTGAGTTATGGGGAATAAAGGTGGCCTCCATACAGCCCTTACGAGCTGCATAGAGACCACCTTTGTGCACGGGCACAGGCTAATCTTTAAAACCTGGTGAGCATGCTGGTCTATATGCAAATGTTAGGTGGCACAGAGTAGCTGGTTATAAAACTTCAAACTCTGCCCACCATTTAGGACAAACCCTTCCTGAAAGAAAAAAAGAATAACTAATAAGCACAGAAGAAATCAACAAAGAAAAAATTGTGTAGAGTTGGTCATTGAAGCGGGGGGAACCTGGGGTTATGTTTAATGATGGGGTAGATGTTCTAATGGGGGTCCAAGATGCTGGACACTGATGGTTAGGGTTAGGATCAGAGATGGATTAGGGTTATGAAAGGAGAGTTATTGTAATGGACTGATGACACAATGGGTTATGGTTAGGGTTAGAGTTCTGAATATGGTATGATTTCATTGATGGTTATGGTTAGAAGGAGAGTTTGGGTGAACATGTATCTATGTGTTTATTATTGAATGTTGTGTTGATAGGTTTAAGTTTAGGAATATGTTCCTAGAAATGGTTATGGTAAGTATTCTGAAATAGATGTACCTGATGCTGTGTTTGTTGATGAAATGGTTTCTATCCTTAGGGGCTGTGAAACATGGGTTCATTTCCATCTCCTAAGTGGTGAACCTCTGGCGCCATCTCGTGGCCAAACCTTTTTTTTGGTTTTAGGTATGTAATTCAAAAAAAAAAAAAAAAAAAAGAGAGACCCTGATGTAAGTAACCTCAAAGGGATGTATTGCAGGTCACCAGAGCGGTTTGACCCTAGTTAAACCTGCATTCACAAACCTGGTGGGTTCTATTAAGTACATAACCCAAATTTTTTTTTTTCCTTTTTTAATTTTTTATTTTTTTTCCTTTTTTCCTTTTTCTTTTCCTTTTTCCTGTTTTTTAGGGTTTTTTTTCCCTTTTTTGTTTTTCAGGTTTTTGTAGTTTTTTAAAAAAAGAAGAATATTATTTTTCCAAAAAGGAAAGATAGAAAAAAGATTTTTTTTGTGTATGCTACACCATTTTTTTGGCTTGGCCAACTTTAAAGGAGAGATGGAGAGGAAGAACACTTTAAGGTTTCCCTCGTTGTTTTAACCTGGGCCTGGTGCGGCTCCAAAAAAGGATCAAAAACCCATAACACCATCTAGCGGTGTAGGGAGTAGTTAACTACCCTCACCGTATGAATATCTCCAAGGAGAATGTACCTTTAAACCTTTAAAGAGAGAAGAGAGAGAAGGCTTGACACAGGATGAGGGGACTGAGCAGGCTCTGGTTTTATTAAAAAAAATGTAATAAAAATAATGCGTGTGTTTGTATTCTAGGGACTGGAGGACGTCGGACGAGGCTCCCGGATCCGGACTGGACTCACTGGAGCAGGAGGAAGTGAAGCAGATCAAATGTGACTCCTAAAGGCTAAGTGCTTCACGTTGAGGTAGGGTAAGTGCTATTACACCGCAAACCGTCAAAGATCACACAAGGTGTGATCACAAAATACAAACACTCGTTTATTCAAAAATTCAAAGAATGTAAAAAAGGGAAGAAAAAAGGTGCTCGTAGGGACGCGAGGCCTAAGGGGAATTGTCACACCATAAAACCACATCACTCCATAACTGTTCCTGTTTTTCTGTAATGTTTGTCTTAAAAATTCAGCTCTCTCACAGCTGAAGAGAAGCCGGAGGGGAAGCTCAGCCGCCAACGAGTTCCAGTACCCTGCTGCGGAGGTGTTGGGAGGTGATGAGGAGGTGCCGAACGCTTGCCAGGCTGTCGACACGCTACACTGATCAATCAATAAATAAATAAATATATGTTCAAAAAAAACTCAGCAGCCATCTCAGTCCCGTCACAAGAGTGAAAAGCCACCCTCCAAATAGACCACTACTAAGTGGATATTAAGAGAATATATACTAGGAGTCTCAGTTAGCCACTGTCGTGAGAACTCTATGAAAAATAAGTCAACTCTATTGTGCAGAGAGATAATAATGATGATGTCTTAACCCTCCCACCCCCCCCACCCAACCCCCCTCCCCCATCCCAGGACCACTCCGACCTCTGACCAAGAAAAGAAAAAAGGTACAGAAACAGGGAAAAAAAATAAAAAACAATAAGGAACACTTTAATTGTGTCCCGGGTGACAAAGCTATACTCATGAAGGGAAATGTGTGTATTTGTGTACATCTCCCTCGTTGCTGTTCCCTGTGTGGGAGAGAGAGAGAGAGAGAGAGAGAGAGAGAGGGATAGACCTGTTGTTGTTGTTCTTATTAAACGTCCATTTGATAGGACTAGCAACCTCGGGAGGGAGGGAGGGGGGGGGGCGGGCGCGTGACAACGGAGAGCTCACCGGCAACCCAGAGACTAGACACGGTACGTCACATGTGTGTGTGTGTGTGTGTGCTTTTGCGTGCTACGTCGCAACTGCTCTGTCAGGCAACGGGTCGTTCAAGCCCAGCGGGTGAAAGGTGTTTAACTTTGTCATCCACGCTCGCTCAAAATGCTTTCTCTGACCGTCGGACCACAGAGTCACGCTCTCAAGACCCGTCGCCACCCAGGATGTGCAGCTGTCGCCACGAAAATGACTGTAGAGTGAGTTTTGAATATCACCTCTGCGCGTGTGATACAGATGTTGCTTCAGTCTCGAAAGGAGAGTGTTACGCGTTTCCCCTACGTAGAGCATATCGCACGTGCGGCACAGAATGCAGTAAACAAGGTTACTTGTATTGAGTGTTAACGGGGCTATGATCGGGGATCCCTTGTGGGAGAGGTTATTGCGAACGTAGGTGAGTTGTTTGAAGGGAGGACGCGTTGTACTCTCACTACTCGGACGCCCACCCTTCATGCGTGATCTGACCAAAGTGTCCTGTAAGTTTTTGTTTCGCCTCTGCGCCGTGATAAATCTGTGGCTGGCGAGATCTGGGTATTGTGAAGCCGTATGTGTGAAATTTGCAGCCACCTTGTTCCTAAACTCTAGTGCCGCCGTGGAATACGTCATTACGAACGGTATAAGGGGGTCTTGCTGTTGCCTGTCGTGATTGAACGCACCTGTGCCCGTCTCGAAACTCGTGGTGACCTGCTCCTTGATCTTACGCAGGAAACGCGCTGTGTAGCCACGAGGCTTTAACGCTGCAAACAGGACACGTGTGGCACACTCGACGTCATCTCTGAAGGTACAGATGCGGAAAAACCGAATAAGTTGTGATTTTATCAGTCCTTTAAATGTATGGTGTGGGTGAAAGCTAGTTTTGTGCAGTAAAGCATGTCGGTCAGTGGACTTAAAGTAAACCTTGGTGGCTAAGCGTTTCATGCCTGGCTCTGAGGAGGAAGATATGAATGAGACCTCGGTGTCCAAAAACTGTAACTTGTTTGTGCTTAACTCATGTTTAATTTTAATGCGTGGGTGATGACTATTGAGAACAGCTACAAATTCTAAGAATTCCGTCTCAGTGTGAGTCCACAAGCCAAAAAGATCGTCGAGATAGCGCAGGTACAGTAACGGTTTTAAGGTGCATTTATCAAACGCCTTCATTTCCCAGTCTGCCATATAGATGTCTGCGTATGCTGGGGCGAACTTTCTCCCCATTGCACACCCACACGTTTGTAAGTAGAAGTTACCATTGAATTCAAAGTCATTTCTAGTGAGCGTGAGGGTTAAGAGCTCTAACAACTGTTCTCCAGGACGTGTTGGGTCTGGGTATCTCGCGAACGCCGAGCGCACTGCTTTAACCCCCAGGTTTGTTTCTATGTTCGTATAGAGTGAGTCGACGTCTGCGGAAAAGAGCAGCGTGTGCGCTGGGACCGAGAGGTTACGCAAAAGGGACACAAAATGGTAAGTATCCTTCACATAACTCGCATGCTTATGGGAAATGGGGTTTATGTAATGGTCTATGTACTCCGCCACTCGATAAGACTCAGATCCGCAGTCACTGACTATTGGCCTGCCCTTAGGGAGGACGTGTGGGATGGTCCATGTCTCAGGTTCTTTGTGGATTTTAGGGAGCAAATAGAAAGTGCGCTGTCTCGGGTCATCGGGACCGTATAAAAAAAGTTTCTGCTTTCTATTGAGGAAGCCCAGTGTGGATATTCGGTCAATGCATTCTCTGACCAACGTCTGAGTCTCATTAAGCATGGGCTCTGTGAGGGGGGCATAGAATGTCACATCTCTGAGTTGCCGGTAAGCCTCACGCAAGTAGTTTGGTCTGTCCTGTATCACAATCTGTCCACCCTTATCCGCTGGTTTAATTATTATGTCCTCGTTTGAGGCCAGGTCCCTCAACTCACGTCTCTGTGAGGCAGAGATGTTATGCCTGGTCTCAGGCGTGGGAGAAAAAGCACTGAGTGCCTGTTGGTCCTTGTTAATCAAGGCCTGTATGAGGGGGGAGACTGCTGCCTGTTCCGGCTCCCAGGTGGACGGGCCCGTGAATGGTACGTGTGCGGTGTCACTCTCAAAATCAAAGTAATCCAGAATTTTTAAGCGTCTATGGTACAAGTGCAAGTCCCTCTGAATCTCTGTCTTGTCTATTTTAATAGGTGTGGGAACATAGGAGAGGCCTCTCTCCAATAGCTCCTGTTGGACCGTGGAGAGGCGGAAATCAGAGCAAAGGTTAGTGATGTTGGATGTGTGGGAGTTGGTGACCTGTTGGACCTCGGCTCCCCCTAACAGTTTAACTGGTCCCGCCAAGACTCTAGAATGGCACGGGCAGTCACCGGCGTCCAGTGGATGCCGTCCGCCAGTGTGCGGAATTTCAGTGGGTTTATTTCAGCGAGAAATCTGGCTCTTAGGGTCACCAACTCATTAAACCACCTGATGCTAAGCTGCTGCTCTCTATCAAAACTGGTGTGAATATTCAGTAAGGGGATATGGATAGCGGCGCATGGGAAGGAGAGCTCCGCCTGTCTCAGGAGTTTTAAGAGACTTTTTCTAAGAGTGGCCTCCTGGTTCCTGTTGTGGCAGTTGTTTATGCCCACCGAGAGAATGAGAATCTTAACCGAGTCAATGGGCTGAGGTAACTTACGCATGAGTTCAAAAAGGTGGTCCATATTGGCCCCAGGATAGCTATCAATCTGCATGTTCAAATCCTGAAAAGCTGGTATTTTGGAGAGATTGGAATCACCCAAGATGACCTGCGGCTTTCTGATCACAATGTTCCATTCCTGCGCTTTCCTACTGCTGTTCATATGTCTCAGAGGTTCTTGTGACGGCTGCTTTTGTACTTTGCCTTTCAGGCTTAATCTATTTCCGCGGCCGCCCGGCTGACTAAGAGGGGACACTGACGAGGGCTTTAATGATGTTAGCACGGCGGGAGTGGTGAGTTTGTTACTGCTACCCGCGCTCGTGTGACTGAAAGCGTCAGTGTTACCCAGTGTCAACCTGGCTGCGTTGGTAGAAGTACCGGGACTCGACAGTGTGAGGGGAGGAGGGCGTGGGGAGAGGCCCCCTGGCAGAGATGACTGGGAGGGTAGTATACTGCCTGCCGCCCCTGTGGGCCTAACCTGCACTCGGCTAGAAGAAGGTGTAATGCTAGCGTTGTTCAGTGTGTGTCCCAGGTCGGCCTCAGTCGCAGCTGGGCGCCGTGGAGCGGAGAGAGGGGGAGTGCCCTGCGGCTCAGCGGGAAGAGAAGGTTCAGATTGACTCGTACCCTCAAAGCATAGCTCTTGAGTAGGATCAGAGTGTCTCCTCATGTGTGTGTTAAACCTCGCTCTAGGCTCGCTGGCCACGCGCCCCTCAGTGCCACCCAGTGCACCCATGCCACGGACCTCAGCGTGGCTCTCGGGAACGGACAGGACCCCGTCAGAGAGGTGAGTCTGAAAAGTAGTGACGGGAGATGGTGTTATAGCTAACGAGCCCGTTACTGGCTCGTTAGAGGGGGAGCTATTCTCACCTACAGTGGTCGGCGAACTGGACTGAGTATTGGAGTCCAGATGGTGGGACAGGAGAGGCCGCTCCGCTGACGGTGTGTGATGGATTACCAGCTGAGAGGAGGTAAGAAGGTGTTTTCTATCGTGGGTTGAACTCTTACTCTGTTTCTCTGTTGTGTTTGTAGGTGTTGGCAGACCCTGTTCGTTAACCGATGGTCGGGTTCTCTGTTCCCGCTGGGGGAGAGGGGGCCACTGGCGCTGACTGGGGATCTCCAGAGGTGTTAAAGAGCGCGTCTGCAGTAACCTGGTCTTAAGGTGCTCTACCGCGGTAAGATCTAACTTCTTTCTATATCGTGTCCTAGCCCACCTGAAGGCTCTGTCGTATGCGGTGGTATTGTAAGGTTTAATCACCCCATAGATGGACTCCCTCACTTGCTCGTAATGTTTTGCTAATGTATTCAGATTGGACTCAATCCATCTGTTAGTGTTCTCCTTGATCTTTTCCAGTACCCAAGGACCCGGAGCTGCCGGTTTTACAAAAGTGGTTAGTGAATCCACTTTCCTCCTCATACCCAATGGAACTGACTTATCTCTATTGCATTTAGCTAGAATAGATAAATGATGCGTGCATTGCATCAGTTGAAAGTATTGCTTTGTTAAGAGCAGTTCCTCTCTATCTACTATTGGATATGGTCTATGCTCGGTTTGTCTATGTGTTTCAGACAGTGCACTAAAACGGTTGGACAGGAGCAGTGAAGGGGCCCTGCTACGTGCTGCCATCGAGGAGACTCTGTGGACCTGAGACGCTCTTGGAAGGGGTAAAACAATTATAAGCCTCGGTCAGAGGTCGGAGATGAGTCCAACCAAGGACTAGAAACAGAGCCTCTAGGGGCTTCTCAGTGTGGATATCTAGTAATGACTTGGGGATCAGTGTGGGCTATATATTAATCAAGGTGTACTGTAGTACAAAAGGCTAAGTTCAAGCTTCAGTTAAAGCTAAGACACACGACTGGGGGAGTAATGCGTTACCAAAAAAAGTCGGCTATGTCTCTAAATGCACTACGTGTGAGTAGGAGCAGAAAGGGGAAAAGCAGGAATTCGTCACTGTAGAAAATGACTTAAACAAATAAG
The DNA here is from genome assembly GCF_963457725.1 of Sprattus sprattus. Lineage (NCBI taxonomy): Eukaryota > Metazoa > Chordata > Actinopteri > Clupeiformes > Clupeidae > Sprattus > Sprattus sprattus. The sequence goes on along the minus strand of NW_027666879.1, from coordinate 30,702 downwards.
GTTAAACTGAAAAATAATCAAACACTACCCTCATTCAAACCAAAAGGAAAAAATTCAGAAAACAAAAGAAATTCAAAAAACACACAGTTACCAAGGGTGTACCTGGACAAGGTATACCCTTATTTGCACACAACAGGGGGAGAGGGGCAGTATGGAACAGCCCTTGTAAATGTAATAAAAAACATTTTAGTCAAGGACCAACATGTAAAACAATGTGTGTGTCTCATATAAATGAACACACTTCAATTTGAACAGACTACACAAACATAAAACATTTTCAAAAACAGGTGTAGCAGCTAACCATGTGCTTGGAGGTCAGCTGCTAAATGTTTGTTAGCCGGTTAGCTTTGGGTAGTCGTTACCAGGAGAAAAAGTCTTAAATTCTCGCTCTCAGGTTCTCATTTAGAAAGGATTTTTTTGCAAATAAATGCCACCAAATCATTTATGCTTTTGGGATGACATCTGTTTTTTTTGGTCCTTAAAAATGTTAGGTTACCTTAGAGAGGAGAGAATCTGGAGGCCTCCTGGCTGTGCAAAAGCATGCGGTCCTTCCGGGAAGGTGTGTGCAAAAAGGTGACAAAGGAGCGTAATCCAAGTAGGTAAATCCTTTTAAAAAAGCTGATAAAAAGTACTCCTTGGAAGGATAAAACAGAGGTTAAAAATGAAAAAAGTTTACCCAAGCGCTTTCGTCCTATAAGACTTCTTCAGGGGTTTTGGTCTGTTGGACTGAGAGCTGCAGGCTTCTTTAAAAGATTTTGTCAGTCCAGACGTGGGCGTGGACCTCGGGGTCAGGAGGTCGTCCCTCCCACCTGCAACTCAGTCATTGGTGGAAAACAGGTAGAAGTCATTGAACACTTGACAGCAGTGTGTTTTACCAATTAGGCTTGATTGGCAGTAAAGAAAATTATATGCAACACTTTATAAGAATGAGGGTAGCTCAAAATCAAACAATAAAATAAAGAGAAATATAAAAGAAAGTGAGAAAGGAGGATAATGCTAAAGAAAATTATTATGATAAAGAAGGGGTAAGTCTGTTTGCATGTCTGTTCTCTAAGCTATGACTCCGCAGGGAGATGACCTGGCTCAGGCCGGTTAGGTTTGAGTTATGGGGAATAAAGGTGGCCTCCATACAGCCCTTACGAGCTGCATAGAGACCACCTTTGTGCACGGGCACAGGCTAATCTTTAAAACCTGGTGAGCATGCTGGTCTATATGCAAATGTTAGGTGGCACAGAGTAGCTGGTTATAAAACTTCAAACTCTGCCCACCATTTAGGACAAACCCTTCCTGAAAGAAAAAAAGAATAACTAATAAGCACAGAAGAAATCAACAAAGAAAAAATTGTGTAGAGTTGGTCATTGAAGCGGGGGGAACCTGGGGTTATGTTTAATGATGGGGTAGATGTTCTAATGGGGGTCCAAGATGCTGGACACTGATGGTTAGGGTTAGGATCAGAGATGGATTAGGGTTATGAAAGGAGAGTTATTGTAATGGACTGATGACACAATGGGTTATGGTTAGGGTTAGAGTTCTGAATATGGTATGATTTCATTGATGGTTATGGTTAGAAGGAGAGTTTGGGTGAACATGTATCTATGTGTTTATTATTGAATGTTGTGTTGATAGGTTTAAGTTTAGGAATATGTTCCTAGAAATGGTTATGGTAAGTATTCTGAAATAGATGTACCTGATGCTGTGTTTGTTGATGAAATGGTTTCTATCCTTAGGGGCTGTGAAACATGGGTTCATTTCCATCTCCTAAGTGGTGAACCTCTGGCGCCATCTCGTGGCCAAACCTTTTTTTTGGTTTTAGGTATGTAATTCAAAAAAAAAAAAAAAAAAAAGAGAGACCCTGATGTAAGTAACCTCAAAGGGATGTATTGCAGGTCACCAGAGCGGTTTGACCCTAGTTAAACCTGCATTCACAAACCTGGTGGGTTCTATTAAGTACATAACCCAAATTTTTTTTTTTCCTTTTTTAATTTTTTATTTTTTTTCCTTTTTTCCTTTTTCTTTTCCTTTTTCCTGTTTTTTAGGGTTTTTTTTCCCTTTTTTGTTTTTCAGGTTTTTGTAGTTTTTTAAAAAAAGAAGAATATTATTTTTCCAAAAAGGAAAGATAGAAAAAAGATTTTTTTTGTGTATGCTACACCATTTTTTTGGCTTGGCCAACTTTAAAGGAGAGATGGAGAGGAAGAACACTTTAAGGTTTCCCTCGTTGTTTTAACCTGGGCCTGGTGCGGCTCCAAAAAAGGATCAAAAACCCATAACACCATCTAGCGGTGTAGGGAGTAGTTAACTACCCTCACCGTATGAATATCTCCAAGGAGAATGTACCTTTAAACCTTTAAAGAGAGAAGAGAGAGAAGGCTTGACACAGGATGAGGGGACTGAGCAGGCTCTGGTTTTATTAAAAAAAATGTAATAAAAATAATGCGTGTGTTTGTATTCTAGGGACTGGAGGACGTCGGACGAGGCTCCCGGATCCGGACTGGACTCACTGGAGCAGGAGGAAGTGAAGCAGATCAAATGTGACTCCTAAAGGCTAAGTGCTTCACGTTGAGGTAGGGTAAGTGCTATTACACCGCAAACCGTCAAAGATCACACAAGGTGTGATCACAAAATACAAACACTCGTTTATTCAAAAATTCAAAGAATGTAAAAAAGGGAAGAAAAAAGGTGCTCGTAGGGACGCGAGGCCTAAGGGGAATTGTCACACCATAAAACCACATCACTCCATAACTGTTCCTGTTTTTCTGTAATGTTTGTCTTAAAAATTCAGCTCTCTCACAGCTGAAGAGAAGCCGGAGGGGAAGCTCAGCCGCCAACGAGTTCCAGTACCCTGCTGCGGAGGTGTTGGGAGGTGATGAGGAGGTGCCGAACGCTTGCCAGGCTGTCGACACGCTACACTGATCAATCAATAAATAAATAAATATATGTTCAAAAAAAACTCAGCAGCCATCTCAGTCCCGTCACAAGAGTGAAAAGCCACCCTCCAAATAGACCACTACTAAGTGGATATTAAGAGAATATATACTAGGAGTCTCAGTTAGCCACTGTCGTGAGAACTCTATGAAAAATAAGTCAACTCTATTGTGCAGAGAGATAATAATGATGATGTCTTAACCCTCCCACCCCCCCCACCCAACCCCCCTCCCCCATCCCAGGACCACTCCGACCTCTGACCAAGAAAAGAAAAAAGGTACAGAAACAGGGAAAAAAAATAAAAAACAATAAGGAACACTTTAATTGTGTCCCGGGTGACAAAGCTATACTCATGAAGGGAAATGTGTGTATTTGTGTACATCTCCCTCGTTGCTGTTCCCTGTGTGGGAGAGAGAGAGAGAGAGAGAGAGAGAGAGAGGGATAGACCTGTTGTTGTTGTTCTTATTAAACGTCCATTTGATAGGACTAGCAACCTCGGGAGGGAGGGAGGGGGGGGGGCGGGCGCGTGACAACGGAGAGCTCACCGGCAACCCAGAGACTAGACACGGTACGTCACATGTGTGTGTGTGTGTGTGTGCTTTTGCGTGCTACGTCGCAACTGCTCTGTCAGGCAACGGGTCGTTCAAGCCCAGCGGGTGAAAGGTGTTTAACTTTGTCATCCACGCTCGCTCAAAATGCTTTCTCTGACCGTCGGACCACAGAGTCACGCTCTCAAGACCCGTCGCCACCCAGGATGTGCAGCTGTCGCCACGAAAATGACTGTAGAGTGAGTTTTGAATATCACCTCTGCGCGTGTGATACAGATGTTGCTTCAGTCTCGAAAGGAGAGTGTTACGCGTTTCCCCTACGTAGAGCATATCGCACGTGCGGCACAGAATGCAGTAAACAAGGTTACTTGTATTGAGTGTTAACGGGGCTATGATCGGGGATCCCTTGTGGGAGAGGTTATTGCGAACGTAGGTGAGTTGTTTGAAGGGAGGACGCGTTGTACTCTCACTACTCGGACGCCCACCCTTCATGCGTGATCTGACCAAAGTGTCCTGTAAGTTTTTGTTTCGCCTCTGCGCCGTGATAAATCTGTGGCTGGCGAGATCTGGGTATTGTGAAGCCGTATGTGTGAAATTTGCAGCCACCTTGTTCCTAAACTCTAGTGCCGCCGTGGAATACGTCATTACGAACGGTATAAGGGGGTCTTGCTGTTGCCTGTCGTGATTGAACGCACCTGTGCCCGTCTCGAAACTCGTGGTGACCTGCTCCTTGATCTTACGCAGGAAACGCGCTGTGTAGCCACGAGGCTTTAACGCTGCAAACAGGACACGTGTGGCACACTCGACGTCATCTCTGAAGGTACAGATGCGGAAAAACCGAATAAGTTGTGATTTTATCAGTCCTTTAAATGTATGGTGTGGGTGAAAGCTAGTTTTGTGCAGTAAAGCATGTCGGTCAGTGGACTTAAAGTAAACCTTGGTGGCTAAGCGTTTCATGCCTGGCTCTGAGGAGGAAGATATGAATGAGACCTCGGTGTCCAAAAACTGTAACTTGTTTGTGCTTAACTCATGTTTAATTTTAATGCGTGGGTGATGACTATTGAGAACAGCTACAAATTCTAAGAATTCCGTCTCAGTGTGAGTCCACAAGCCAAAAAGATCGTCGAGATAGCGCAGGTACAGTAACGGTTTTAAGGTGCATTTATCAAACGCCTTCATTTCCCAGTCTGCCATATAGATGTCTGCGTATGCTGGGGCGAACTTTCTCCCCATTGCACACCCACACGTTTGTAAGTAGAAGTTACCATTGAATTCAAAGTCATTTCTAGTGAGCGTGAGGGTTAAGAGCTCTAACAACTGTTCTCCAGGACGTGTTGGGTCTGGGTATCTCGCGAACGCCGAGCGCACTGCTTTAACCCCCAGGTTTGTTTCTATGTTCGTATAGAGTGAGTCGACGTCTGCGGAAAAGAGCAGCGTGTGCGCTGGGACCGAGAGGTTACGCAAAAGGGACACAAAATGGTAAGTATCCTTCACATAACTCGCATGCTTATGGGAAATGGGGTTTATGTAATGGTCTATGTACTCCGCCACTCGATAAGACTCAGATCCGCAGTCACTGACTATTGGCCTGCCCTTAGGGAGGACGTGTGGGATGGTCCATGTCTCAGGTTCTTTGTGGATTTTAGGGAGCAAATAGAAAGTGCGCTGTCTCGGGTCATCGGGACCGTATAAAAAAAGTTTCTGCTTTCTATTGAGGAAGCCCAGTGTGGATATTCGGTCAATGCATTCTCTGACCAACGTCTGAGTCTCATTAAGCATGGGCTCTGTGAGGGGGGCATAGAATGTCACATCTCTGAGTTGCCGGTAAGCCTCACGCAAGTAGTTTGGTCTGTCCTGTATCACAATCTGTCCACCCTTATCCGCTGGTTTAATTATTATGTCCTCGTTTGAGGCCAGGTCCCTCAACTCACGTCTCTGTGAGGCAGAGATGTTATGCCTGGTCTCAGGCGTGGGAGAAAAAGCACTGAGTGCCTGTTGGTCCTTGTTAATCAAGGCCTGTATGAGGGGGGAGACTGCTGCCTGTTCCGGCTCCCAGGTGGACGGGCCCGTGAATGGTACGTGTGCGGTGTCACTCTCAAAATCAAAGTAATCCAGAATTTTTAAGCGTCTATGGTACAAGTGCAAGTCCCTCTGAATCTCTGTCTTGTCTATTTTAATAGGTGTGGGAACATAGGAGAGGCCTCTCTCCAATAGCTCCTGTTGGACCGTGGAGAGGCGGAAATCAGAGCAAAGGTTAGTGATGTTGGATGTGTGGGAGTTGGTGACCTGTTGGACCTCGGCTCCCCCTAACAGTTTAACTGGTCCCGCCAAGACTCTAGAATGGCACGGGCAGTCACCGGCGTCCAGTGGATGCCGTCCGCCAGTGTGCGGAATTTCAGTGGGTTTATTTCAGCGAGAAATCTGGCTCTTAGGGTCACCAACTCATTAAACCACCTGATGCTAAGCTGCTGCTCTCTATCAAAACTGGTGTGAATATTCAGTAAGGGGATATGGATAGCGGCGCATGGGAAGGAGAGCTCCGCCTGTCTCAGGAGTTTTAAGAGACTTTTTCTAAGAGTGGCCTCCTGGTTCCTGTTGTGGCAGTTGTTTATGCCCACCGAGAGAATGAGAATCTTAACCGAGTCAATGGGCTGAGGTAACTTACGCATGAGTTCAAAAAGGTGGTCCATATTGGCCCCAGGATAGCTATCAATCTGCATGTTCAAATCCTGAAAAGCTGGTATTTTGGAGAGATTGGAATCACCCAAGATGACCTGCGGCTTTCTGATCACAATGTTCCATTCCTGCGCTTTCCTACTGCTGTTCATATGTCTCAGAGGTTCTTGTGACGGCTGCTTTTGTACTTTGCCTTTCAGGCTTAATCTATTTCCGCGGCCGCCCGGCTGACTAAGAGGGGACACTGACGAGGGCTTTAATGATGTTAGCACGGCGGGAGTGGTGAGTTTGTTACTGCTACCCGCGCTCGTGTGACTGAAAGCGTCAGTGTTACCCAGTGTCAACCTGGCTGCGTTGGTAGAAGTACCGGGACTCGACAGTGTGAGGGGAGGAGGGCGTGGGGAGAGGCCCCCTGGCAGAGATGACTGGGAGGGTAGTATACTGCCTGCCGCCCCTGTGGGCCTAACCTGCACTCGGCTAGAAGAAGGTGTAATGCTAGCGTTGTTCAGTGTGTGTCCCAGGTCGGCCTCAGTCGCAGCTGGGCGCCGTGGAGCGGAGAGAGGGGGAGTGCCCTGCGGCTCAGCGGGAAGAGAAGGTTCAGATTGACTCGTACCCTCAAAGCATAGCTCTTGAGTAGGATCAGAGTGTCTCCTCATGTGTGTGTTAAACCTCGCTCTAGGCTCGCTGGCCACGCGCCCCTCAGTGCCACCCAGTGCACCCATGCCACGGACCTCAGCGTGGCTCTCGGGAACGGACAGGACCCCGTCAGAGAGGTGAGTCTGAAAAGTAGTGACGGGAGATGGTGTTATAGCTAACGAGCCCGTTACTGGCTCGTTAGAGGGGGAGCTATTCTCACCTACAGTGGTCGGCGAACTGGACTGAGTATTGGAGTCCAGATGGTGGGACAGGAGAGGCCGCTCCGCTGACGGTGTGTGATGGATTACCAGCTGAGAGGAGGTAAGAAGGTGTTTTCTATCGTGGGTTGAACTCTTACTCTGTTTCTCTGTTGTGTTTGTAGGTGTTGGCAGACCCTGTTCGTTAACCGATGGTCGGGTTCTCTGTTCCCGCTGGGGGAGAGGGGGCCACTGGCGCTGACTGGGGATCTCCAGAGGTGTTAAAGAGCGCGTCTGCAGTAACCTGGTCTTAAGGTGCTCTACCGCGGTAAGATCTAACTTCTTTCTATATCGTGTCCTAGCCCACCTGAAGGCTCTGTCGTATGCGGTGGTATTGTAAGGTTTAATCACCCCATAGATGGACTCCCTCACTTGCTCGTAATGTTTTGCTAATGTATTCAGATTGGACTCAATCCATCTGTTAGTGTTCTCCTTGATCTTTTCCAGTACCCAAGGACCCGGAGCTGCCGGTTTTACAAAAGTGGTTAGTGAATCCACTTTCCTCCTCATACCCAATGGAACTGACTTATCTCTATTGCATTTAGCTAGAATAGATAAATGATGCGTGCATTGCATCAGTTGAAAGTATTGCTTTGTTAAGAGCAGTTCCTCTCTATCTACTATTGGATATGGTCTATGCTCGGTTTGTCTATGTGTTTCAGACAGTGCACTAAAACGGTTGGACAGGAGCAGTGAAGGGGCCCTGCTACGTGCTGCCATCGAGGAGACTCTGTGGACCTGAGACGCTCTTGGAAGGGGTAAAACAATTATAAGCCTCGGTCAGAGGTCGGAGATGAGTCCAACCAAGGACTAGAAACAGAGCCTCTAGGGGCTTCTCAGTGTGGATATCTAGTAATGACTTGGGGATCAGTGTGGGCTATATATTAATCAAGGTGTACTGTAGTACAGAAGGCTAAGTTCAAGCTTCAGTTAAAGCTAAGACACACGACTGGGGGAGTAATGCGTTACCAAAAAAAGTCGGCTATGTCTCTAAATGCACTACGTGTGAGTAGGAGCAGAAAGGGGAAAAGCAGGAATTCGTCACTGTAGAAAATGACTTAAACAAATAAGGTTAAACTGAAAAATAATCAAACACTACCCTCATTCAAACCAAAAGGAAAAAATTCAGAAAACAAAAGAAATTCAAAAAACACAGTTACCAAGGGTGTACCTGGACAAGGTATACCCTTATTTGCACACAACAGGGGGAGAGGGGCAGTATGGAACAGCCCTTGTAAATGTAATAAAAAACATTTTAGTCAAGGACCAACATGTAAAACAATGTGTGTGTCTCATATAAATGAACACACTTCAATTTGAACAGACTACACAAACATAAAACATTTTCAAAAACAGGTGTAGCAGCTAACCATGTGCTTGGAGGTCAGCTGCTAAATGTTTGTTAGCCGGTTAGCTTTGGGTAGTCGTTACCAGGAGAAAAAGTCTTAAATTCTCGCTCTCAGGTTCTCATTTAGAAAGGATTTTTTTGCAAATAAATGCCACCAAATCATTTATGCTTTTGGGATGACATCTGTTTTTTTTGGTCCTTAAAAATGTTAGGTTACCTTAGAGAGGAGAGAATCTGGAGGCCTCCTGGCTGTGCAAAAGCATGCGGTCCTTCCGGGAAGGTGTGTGCAAAAAGGTGACAAAGGAGCGTAATCCAAGTAGGTAAATCCTTTTAAAAAAGCTGATAAAAAGTACTCCTTGGAAGGATAAAACAGAGGTTAAAAATGAAAAAAGTTTACCCAAGCGCTTTCGTCCTATAAGACTTCTTCAGGGGTTTTGGTCTGTTGGACTGAGAGCTGCAGGCTTCTTTAAAAGATTTTGTCAGTCCAGACGTGGGCGTGGACCTCGGGGTCAGGAGGTCGTCCCTCCCACCTGCAACTCAGTCATTGGTGGAAAACAGGTAGAAGTCATTGAACACTTGACAGCAGTGTGTTTTACCAATTAGGCTTGATTGGCAGTAAAGAAAATTATATGCAACACTTTATAAGAATGAGGGTAGCTCAAAATCAAACAATAAAATAAAGAGAAATATAAAAGAAAGTGAGAAAGGAGGATAATGCTAAAGAAAATTATTATGATAAAGAAGGGGTAAGTCTGTTTGCATGTCTGTTCTCTAAGCTATGACTCCGCAGGGAGATGACCTGGCTCAGGCCGGTTAGGTTTGAGTTATGGGGAATAAAGGTGGCCTCCATACAGCCCTTACGAGCTGCATAGAGACCACCTTTGTGCACGGGCACAGGCTAATCTTTAAAACCTGGTGAGCATGCTGGTCTATATGCAAATGTTAGGTGGCACAGAGTAGCTGGTTATAAAACTTCAAACTCTGCCCACCATTTAGGACAAACCCTTCCTGAAAGAAAAAAAGAATAACTAATAAGCACAGAAGAAATCAACAAAGAAAAAATTGTGTAGAGTTGGTCATTGAAGCGGGGGGAACCTGGGGTTATGTTTAATGATGGGGTAGATGTTCTAATGGGGGTCCAAGATGCTGGACACTGATGGTTAGGGTTAGGATCAGAGATGGATTAGGGTTATGAAAGGAGAGTTATTGTAATGGACTGATGACACAATGGGTTATGGTTAGGGTTAGAGTTCTGAATATGGTATGATTTCATTGATGGTTATGGTTAGAAGGAGAGTTTGGGTGAACATGTATCTATGTGTTTATTATTGAATGTTGTGTTGATAGGTTTAAGTTTAGGAATATGTTCCTAGAAATGGTTATGGTAAGTATTCTGAAATAGATGTACCTGATGCTGTGTTTGTTGATGAAATGGTTTCTATCCTTAGGGGCTGTGAAACATGGGTTCATTTCCATCTCCTAAGTGGTGAACCTCTGGCGCCATCTCGTGGCCAAACCTTTTTTTTGGTTTTAGGTATGTAATTCAAAAAAAAAAAAAAAAAAGAGAGACCCTGATGTAAGTAACCTCAAAGGGATGTATTGCAGGTCACCAGAGCGGTTTGACCCTAGTTAAACCTGCATTCACAAACCTGGTGGGTTCTATTAAGTACATAACCCAAATTTTTTTTTTTCCTTTTTTAATTTTTTATTTTTTTTCCTTTTTTCCTATTTCTTTTCCTTTTTCCTGTTTTTTAGGGTTTTTTTTCCTTTTTTGTTTTTCAGGTTTTTGTAGTTTTTTAAAAAAAGAAGAATATTATTTTTCCAAAAAGGAAAGATAGAAAAAAGATTTTTTTTGTGTATGCTACACCATTTTTTTGGCTTGGCCAACTTTAAAGGAGAGATGGAGAGGAAGAACACTTTAAGGTTTCCCTCGTTGTTTTAACCTGGGCCTGGTGCGGCTCCAAAAAAGGATCAAAAACCCATAACACCATCTAGCGGTGTAGGGAGTAGTTAACTACCCTCACCGTATGAATATCTCCAAGGAGAATGTACCTTTAAACCTTTAAAGAGAGAAGAGAGAGAAGGCTTGACACAGGATGAGGGGACTGAGCAGGCTCTGGTTTTATTAAAAAAAATGTAATAAAAATAATGCGTGGGGTTGTATTCTAGGGACTGGAGGACGTCGGACGAGGCTCCCGGATCCGGACTGGACTCACTGGAGCAGGAGGAAGTGAAGCAGATCAAATGTGACTCCTAAAGGCTAAGTGCTTCACGTTGAGGTAGGGTAAGTGCTATTACACCGCAAACCGTCAAAGATCACACAAGGTGTGATCACAAAATACAAACACTCGTTTATTCAAAAATTCAAAGAATGTAAAAAAGGGAAGAAAAAAGGTGCTCGTAGGGACGCGAGGCCTAAGGGGAATTGTCACACCATAAAACCACATCACTCCATAACTGTTCCTGTTTTTCTGTAATGTTTGTCTTAAAAATTCAGCTCTCTCACAGCTGAAGAGAAGCCGGAGGGGAAGCTCAGCCGCCAACGAGTTCCAGTACCCTGCTGCGGAGGTGTTGGGAGGTGATGAGGAGGTGCCGAACGCTTGCCAGGCTGTCGACACGCTACACTGATCAATCAATAAATAAATAAATATATGTTCAAAAAAAACTCAGCAGCCATCTCAGTCCCGTCACAAGAGTGAAAAGCCACCCTCCAAATAGACCACTACTAAGTGGATATTAAGAGAATATATACTAGGAGTCTCAGTTAGCCACTGTCGTGAGAACTCTATGAAAAATAAGTCAACTCTATTGTGCAGAGAGATAATAATGATGATGTCTTAACCCTCCCACCCCCCCCACCCAACCCCCCTCCCCCATCCCAGGACCACTCCGACCTCTGACCAAGAAAAGAAAAAAGGTACAGAAACAGGGAAAAAAAATAAAAAACAATAAGGAACACTTTAATTGTGTCCCGGGTGACAAAGCTATACTCATGAAGGGAAATGTGTGTATTTGTGTACATCTCCCTCGTTGCTGTTCCCTGTGTGGGAGAGAGAGAGAGAGAGAGAGAGAGAGAGAGGGATAGACCTGTTGTTGTTGTTCTTATTAAACGTCCATTTGATAGGACTAGCAACCTCGGGAGGGAGGGAGGGGGGGGGGCGGGCGCGTGACAACGGAGAGCTCACCGGCAACCCAGAGACTAGACACGGTACGTCACATGTGTGTGTGTGTGTGTGTGCTTTTGCGTGCTACGTCGCAACTGCTCTGTCAGGCAACGGGTCGTTCAAGCCCAGCGGGTGAAAGGTGTTTAACTTTGTCATCCACGCTCGCTCAAAATGCTTTCTCTGACCGTCGGACCACAGAGTCACGCTCTCAAGACCCGTCGCCACCCAGGATGTGCAGCTGTCGCCACGAAAATGACTGTAGAGTGAGTTTTGAATATCACCTCTGCGCGTGTGATACAGATGTTGCTTCAGTCTCGAAAGGAGAGTGTTACGCGTTTCCCCTACGTAGAGCATATCGCACGTGCGGCACAGAATGCAGTAAACAAGGTTACTTGTATTGAGTGTTAACGGGGCTATGATCGGGGATCCCTTGTGGGAGAGGTTATTGCGAACGTAGGTGAGTTGTTTGAAGGGAGGACGCGTTGTACTCTCACTACTCGGACGCCCACCCTTCATGCGTGATCTGACCAAAGTGTCCTGTAAGTTTTTGTTTCGCCTCTGCGCCGTGATAAATCTGTGGCTGGCGAGATCTGGGTATTGTGAAGCCGTATGTGTGAAATTTGCAGCCACCTTGTTCCTAAACTCTAGTGCCGCCGTGGAATACGTCATTACGAACGGTATAAGGGGGTCTTGCTGTTGCCTGTCGTGATTGAACGCACCTGTGCCCGTCTCGAAACTCGTGGTGACCTGCTCCTTGATCTTACGCAGGAAACGCGCTGTGTAGCCACGAGGCTTTAACGCTGCAACCAGGACACGTGTGGCACACTCGACGTCATCTCTGAAGGTACAGATGCGGAAAAACCGAATAAGTTGTGATTTTATCAGTCCTTTAAATGTATGGTGTGGGTGAAAGCTAGTTTTGTGCAGTAAAGCATGTCGGTCAGTGGACTTAAAGTAAACCTTGGTGGCTAAGCGTTTCATGCCTGGCTCTGAGGAGGAAGATATGAATGAGACCTCGGTGTCCAAAAACTGTAACTTGTTTGTGCTTAACTCATGTTTAATTTTAATGCGTGGGTGATGACTATTGAGAACAGCTACAAATTCTAAGAATTCCGTCTCAGTGTGAGTCCACAAGCCAAAAAGATCGTCGAGATAGCGCAGGTACAGTAACGGTTTTAAGGTGCATTTATCAAACGCCTTCATTTCCCAGTCTGCCATATAGATGTCTGCGTATGCTGGGGCGAACTTTCTCCCCATTGCACACCCACACGTTTGTAAGTAGAAGTTACCATTGAATTCAAAGTCATTTCTAGTGAGCGTGAGGGTTAAGAGCTCTAACAACTGTTCTCCAGGACGTGTTGGGTCTGGGTATCTCGCGAACGCCGAGCGCACTGCTTTAACCCCCAGGTTTGTTTCTATGTTCGTATAGAGTGAGTCGACGTCTGCGGAAAAGAGCAGCGTGTGCGCTGGGACCGAGAGGTTACGCAAAAGGGACACAAAATGGTAAGTATCCTTCACATAACTCGCATGCTTATGGGAAATGGGGTTTATGTAATGGTCTATGTACTCCGCCACTCGATAAGACTCAGATCCGCAGTCACTGACTATTGGCCTGCCCTTAGGGAGGACGTGTGGGATGGTCCATGTCTCAGGTTCTTTGTGGATTTTAGGGAGCAAATAGAAAGTGCGCTGTCTCGGGTCATCGGGACCGTATAAAAAAAGTTTCTGCTTTCTATTGAGGAAGCCCAGTGTGGATATTCGGTCAATGCATTCTCTGACCAACGTCTGAGTCTCATTAAGCATGGGCTCTGTGAGGGGGGCATAGAATGTCACATCTCTGAGTTGCCGGTAAGCCTCACGCAAGTAGTTTGGTCTGTCCTGTATCACAATCTGTCCACCCTTATCCGCTGGTTTAATTATTATGTCCTCGTTTGAGGCCAGGTCCCTCAACTCACGTCTCTGTGAGGCAGAGATGTTATGCCTGGTCTCAGGCGTGGGAGAAAAAGCACTGAGTGCCTGTTGGTCCTTGTTAATCAAGGCCTGTATGAGGGGGGAGACTGCTGCCTGTTCCGGCTCCCAGGTGGACGGGCCCGTGAATGGTACGTGTGCGGTGTCACTCTCAAAATCAAAGTAATCCAGAATTTTTAAGCGTCTATGGTACAAGTGCAAGTCCCTCTGAATCTCTGTCTTGTCTATTTTAATAGGTGTGGGAACATAGGAGAGGCCTCTCTCCAATAGCTCCTGTTGGACCGTGGAGAGGCGGAAATCAGAGCAAAGGTTAGTGATGTTGGATGTGTGGGAGTTGGTGACCTGTTGGACCTCGGCTCCCCCTAACAGTTTAACTGGTCCCGCCAAGACTCTAGAATGGCACGGGCAGTCACCGGCGTCCAGTGGATGCCGTCCGCCAGTGTGCGGAATTTCAGTGGGTTTATTTCAGCGAGAAATCTGGCTCTTAGGGTCACCAACTCATTAAACCACCTGATGCTAAGCTGCTGCTCTCTATCAAAACTGGTGTGAATATTCAGTAAGGGGATATGGATAGCGGCGCATGGGAAGGAGAGCTCCGCCTGTCTCAGGAGTTTTAAGAGACTTTTTCTAAGAGTGGCCTCCTGGTTCCTGTTGTGGCAGTTGTTTATGCCCACCGAGAGAATGAGAATCTTAACCGAGTCAATGGGCTGAGGTAACTTACGCATGAGTTCAAAAAGGTGGTCCATATTGGCCCCAGGATAGCTATCAATCTGCATGTTCAAATCCTGAAAAGCTGGTATTTTGGAGAGATTGGAATCACCCAAGATGACCTGCGGCTTTCTGATCACAATGTTCCATTCCTGCGCTTTCCTACTGCTGTTCATATGTCTCAGAGGTTCTTGTGACGGCTGCTTTTGTACTTTGCCTTTCAGGCTTAATCTATTTCCGCGGCCGCCCGGCTGACTAAGAGGGGACACTGACGAGGGCTTTAATGATGTTAGCACGGCGGGAGTGGTGAGTTTGTTACTGCTACCCGCGCTCGTGTGACTGAAAGCGTCAGTGTTACCCAGTGTCAACCTGGCTGCGTTGGTAGAAGTACCGGGACTCGACAGTGTGAGGGGAGGAGGGCGTGGGGAGAGGCCCCCTGGCAGAGATGACTGGGAGGGTAGTATACTGCCTGCCGCCCCTGTGGGCCTAACCTGCACTCGGCTAGAAGAAGGTGTAATGCTAGCGTTGTTCAGTGTGTGTCCCAGGTCGGCCTCAGTCGCAGCTGGGCGCCGTGGAGCGGAGAGAGGGGGAGTGCCCTGCGGCTCAGCGGGAAGAGAAGGTTCAGATTGACTCGTACCCTCAAAGCATAGCTCTTGAGTAGGATCAGAGTGTCTCCTCATGTGTGTGTTAAACCTCGCTCTAGGCTCGCTGGCCACGCGCCCCTCAGTGCCACCCAGTGCACCCATGCCACGGACCTCAGCGTGGCTCTCGGGAACGGACAGGACCCCGTCAGAGAGGTGAGTCTGAAAAGTAGTGACGGGAGATGGTGTTATAGCTAACGAGCCCGTTACTGGCTCGTTAGAGGGGGAGCTATTCTCACCTACAGTGGTCGGCGAACTGGACTGAGTATTGGAGTCCAGATGGTGGGACAGGAGAGGCCGCTCCGCTGACGGTGTGTGATGGATTACCAGCTGAGAGGAGGTAAGAAGGTGTTTTCTATCGTGGGTTGAACTCTTACTCTGTTTCTCTGTTGTGTTTGTAGGTGTTGGCAGACCCTGTTCGTTAACCGATGGTCGGGTTCTCTGTTCCCGCTGGGGGAGAGGGGGCCACTGGCGCTGACTGGGGATCTCCAGAGGTGTTAAAGAGCGCGTCTGCAGTAACCTGGTCTTAAGGTGCTCTACCGCGGTAAGATCTAACTTCTTTCTATATCGTGTCCTAGCCCACCTGAAGGCTCTGTCGTATGCGGTGGTATTGTAAGGTTTAATCACCCCATAGATGGACTCCCTCACTTGCTCGTAATGTTTTGCTAATGTATTCAGATTGGACTCAATCCATCTGTTAGTGTTCTCCTTGATCTTTTCCAGTACCCAAGGACCCGGAGCTGCCGGTTTTACAAAAGTGGTTAGTGAATCCACTTTCCTCCTCATACCCAATGGAACTGACTTATCTCTATTGCATTTAGCTAGAATAGATAAATGATGCGTGCATTGCATCAGTTGAAAGTATTGCTTTGTTAAGAGCAGTTCCTCTCTATCTACTATTGGATATGGTCTATGCTCGGTTTGTCTATGTGTTTCAGACAGTGCACTAAAACGGTTGGACAGGAGCAGTGAAGGGGCCCTGCTACGTGCTGCCATCGAGGAGACTCTGTGGACCTGAGACGCTCTTGGAAGGGGTAAAACAATTATAAGCCTCGGTCAGAGGTCGGAGATGAGTCCAACCAAGGACTAGAAACAGAGCCTCTAGGGGCTTCTCAGTGTGGATATCTAGTAATGACTTGGGGATCAGTGTGGGCTATATATTAATCAAGGTGTACTGTAGTACAGAAGGCTAAGTTCAAGCTTCAGTTAAAGCTAAGACACACGACTGGGGGAGTAATGCGTTACCAAAAAAAGTCGGCTATGTCTCTAAATGCACTACGTGTGAGTAGGAGCAGAAAGGGGAAAAGCAGGAATTCGTCACTGTAGAAAATGACTTAAACAAATAAGGTTAAACTGAAAAATAATCAAACACTACCCTCATTCAAACCAAAAGGAAAAAATTCAGAAAACAAAAGAAATTCAAAAAACACACAGTTACCAAGGGTGTACCTGGACAAGGTATACCCTTATTTGCACACAACAGGGGGAGAGGGGCAGTATGGAACAGCCCTTGTAAATGTAATAAAAAACATTTTAGTCAAGGACCAACATGTAAAACAATGTGTGTGTCTCATATAAATGAACACACTTCAATTTGAACAGACTACACAAACATAAAACATTTTCAAAAACAGGTGTAGCAGCTAACCATGTGCTTGGAGGTCAGCTGCTAAATGTTTGTTAGCCGGTTAGCTTTGGGTAGTCGTTACCAGGAGAAAAAGTCTTAAATTCTCGCTCTCAGGTTCTCATTTAGAAAGGATTTTTTTGCAAATAAATGCCACCAAATCATTTATGCTTTTGGGATGACATCTGTTTTTTTTGGTCCTTAAAAATGTTAGGTTACCTTAGAGAGGAGAGAATCTGGAGGCCTCCTGGCTGTGCAAAAGCATGCGGTCCTTCCGGGAAGGTGTGTGCAAAAAGGTGACAAAGGAGCGTAATCCAAGTAGGTAAATCCTTTTAAAAAAGCTGATAAAAAGTACTCCTTGGAAGGATAAAACAGAGGTTAAAAATGAAAAAAGTTTACCCAAGCGCTTTCGTCCTATAAGACTTCTTCAGGGGTTTTGGTCTGTTGGACTGAGAGCTGCAGGCTTCTTTAAAAGATTTTGTCAGTCCAGACGTGGGCGTGGACCTCGGGGTCAGGAGGTCGTCCCTCCCACCTGCAACTCAGTCATTGGTGGAAAACAGGTAGAAGTCATTGAACACTTGACAGCAGTGTGTTTTACCAATTAGGCTTGATTGGCAGTAAAGAAAATTATATGCAACACTTTATAAGAATGAGGGTAGCTCAAAATCAAACAATAAAATAAAGAGAAATATAAAAGAAAGTGAGAAAGGAGGATAATGCTAAAGAAAATTATTATGATAAAGAAGGGGTAAGTCTGTTTGCATGTCTGTTCTCTAAGCTATGACTCCGCAGGGAGATGACCTGGCTCAGGCCGGTTAGGTTTGAGTTATGGGGAATAAAGGTGGCCTCCATACAGCCCTTACGAGCTGCATAGAGACCACCTTTGTGCACGGGCACAGGCTAATCTTTAAAACCTGGTGAGCATGCTGGTCTATATGCAAATGTTAGGTGGCACAGAGTAGCTGGTTATAAAACTTCAAACTCTGCCCACCATTTAGGACAAACCCTTCCTGAAAGAAAAAAAGAATAACTAATAAGCACAGAAGAAATCAACAAAGAAAAAATTGTGTAGAGTTGGTCATTGAAGCGGGGGGAACCTGGGGTTATGTTTAATGATGGGGTAGATGTTCTAATGGGGGTCCAAGATGCTGGACACTGATGGTTAGGGTTAGGATCAGAGATGGATTAGGGTTATGAAAGGAGAGTTATTGTAATGGACTGATGACACAATGGGTTATGGTTAGGGTTAGAGTTCTGAATATGGTATGATTTCATTGATGGTTATGGTTAGAAGGAGAGTTTGGGTGAACATGTATCTATGTGTTTATTATTGAATGTTGTGTTGATAGGTTTAAGTTTAGGAATATGTTCCTAGAAATGGTTATGGTAAGTATTCTGAAATAGATGTACCTGATGCTGTGTTTGTTGATGAAATGGTTTCTATCCTTAGGGGCTGTGAAACATGGGTTCATTTCCATCTCCTAAGTGGTGAACCTCTGGCGCCATCTCGTGGCCAAACCTTTTTTTTGGTTTTAGGTATGTAATTCAAAAAAAAAAAAAAAAAAGAGAGACCCTGATGTAAGTAACCTCAAAGGGATGTATTGCAGGTCACCAGAGCGGTTTGACCCTAGTTAAACCTGCATTCACAAACCTGGTGGGTTCTATTAAGTACATAACCCAAATTTTTTTTTTTCCTTTTTTAATTTTTTATTTTTTTTCCTTTTTTCCTATTTCTTTTCCTTTTTCCTGTTTTTTAGGGTTTTTTTTCCTTTTTTGTTTTTCAGGTTTTTGTAGTTTTTTAAAAAAAGAAGAATATTATTTTTCCAAAAAGGAAAGATAGAAAAAAGATTTTTTTTGTGTATGCTACACCATTTTTTTGGCTTGGCCAACTTTAAAGGAGAGATGGAGAGGAAGAACACTTTAAGGTTTCCCTCGTTGTTTTAACCTGGGCCTGGTGCGGCTCCAAAAAAGGATCAAAAACCCATAACACCATCTAGCGGTGTAGGGAGTAGTTAACTACCCTCACCGTATGAATATCTCCAAGGAGAATGTACCTTTAAACCTTTAAAGAGAGAAGAGAGAGAAGGCTTGACACAGGATGAGGGGACTGAGCAGGCTCTGGTTTTATTAAAAAAAATGTAATAAAAATAATGCGTGGGGTTGTATTCTAGGGACTGGAGGACGTCGGACGAGGCTCCCGGATCCGGACTGGACTCACTGGAGCAGGAGGAAGTGAAGCAGATCAAATGTGACTCCTAAAGGCTAAGTGCTTCACGTTGAGGTAGGGTAAGTGCTATTACACCGCAAACCGTCAAAGATCACACAAGGTGTGATCACAAAATACAAACACTCGTTTATTCAAAAATTCAAAGAATGTAAAAAAGGGAAGAAAAAAGGTGCTCGTAGGGACGCGAGGCCTAAGGGGAATTGTCACACCATAAAACCACATCACTCCATAACTGTTCCTGTTTTTCTGTAATGTTTGTCTTAAAAATTCAGCTCTCTCACAGCTGAAGAGAAGCCGGAGGGGAAGCTCAGCCGCCAACGAGTTCCAGTACCCTGCTGCGGAGGTGTTGGGAGGTGATGAGGAGGTGCCGAACGCTTGCCAGGCTGTCGACACGCTACACTGATCAATCAATAAATAAATAAATATATGTTCAAAAAAAACTCAGCAGCCATCTCAGTCCCGTCACAAGAGTGAAAAGCCACCCTCCAAATAGACCACTACTAAGTGGATATTAAGAGAATATATACTAGGAGTCTCAGTTAGCCACTGTCGTGAGAACTCTATGAAAAATAAGTCAACTCTATTGTGCAGAGAGATAATAATGATGATGTCTTAACCCTCCCACCCCCCCCACCCAACCCCCCTCCCCCATCCCAGGACCACTCCGACCTCTGACCAAGAAAAGAAAAAAGGTACAGAAACAGGGAAAAAAAATAAAAAACAATAAGGAACACTTTAATTGTGTCCCGGGTGACAAAGCTATACTCATGAAGGGAAATGTGTGTATTTGTGTACATCTCCCTCGTTGCTGTTCCCTGTGTGGGAGAGAGAGAGAGAGAGAGAGAGAGAGAGAGGGATAGACCTGTTGTTGTTGTTCTTATTAAACGTCCATTTGATAGGACTAGCAACCTCGGGAGGGAGGGAGGGGGGGGGGCGGGCGCGTGACAACGGAGAGCTCACCGGCAACCCAGAGACTAGACACGGTACGTCACATGTGTGTGTGTGTGTGTGTGCTTTTGCGTGCTACGTCGCAACTGCTCTGTCAGGCAACGGGTCGTTCAAGCCCAGCGGGTGAAAGGTGTTTAACTTTGTCATCCACGCTCGCTCAAAATGCTTTCTCTGACCGTCGGACCACAGAGTCACGCTCTCAAGACCCGTCGCCACCCAGGATGTGCAGCTGTCGCCACGAAAATGACTGTAGAGTGAGTTTTGAATATCACCTCTGCGCGTGTGATACAGATGTTGCTTCAGTCTCGAAAGGAGAGTGTTACGCGTTTCCCCTACGTAGAGCATATCGCACGTGCGGCACAGAATGCAGTAAACAAGGTTACTTGTATTGAGTGTTAACGGGGCTATGATCGGGGATCCCTTGTGGGAGAGGTTATTGCGAACGTAGGTGAGTTGTTTGAAGGGAGGACGCGTTGTACTCTCACTACTCGGACGCCCACCCTTCATGCGTGATCTGACCAAAGTGTCCTGTAAGTTTTTGTTTCGCCTCTGCGCCGTGATAAATCTGTGGCTGGCGAGATCTGGGTATTGTGAAGCCGTATGTGTGAAATTTGCAGCCACCTTGTTCCTAAACTCTAGTGCCGCCGTGGAATACGTCATTACGAACGGTATAAGGGGGTCTTGCTGTTGCCTGTCGTGATTGAACGCACCTGTGCCCGTCTCGAAACTCGTGGTGACCTGCTCCTTGATCTTACGCAGGAAACGCGCTGTGTAGCCACGAGGCTTTAACGCTGCAACCAGGACACGTGTGGCACACTCGACGTCATCTCTGAAGGTACAGATGCGGAAAAACCGAATAAGTTGTGATTTTATCAGTCCTTTAAATGTATGGTGTGGGTGAAAGCTAGTTTTGTGCAGTAAAGCATGTCGGTCAGTGGACTTAAAGTAAACCTTGGTGGCTAAGCGTTTCATGCCTGGCTCTGAGGAGGAAGATATGAATGAGACCTCGGTGTCCAAAAACTGTAACTTGTTTGTGCTTAACTCATGTTTAATTTTAATGCGTGGGTGATGACTATTGAGAACAGCTACAAATTCTAAGAATTCCGTCTCAGTGTGAGTCCACAAGCCAAAAAGATCGTCGAGATAGCGCAGGTACAGTAACGGTTTTAAGGTGCATTTATCAAACGCCTTCATTTCCCAGTCTGCCATATAGATGTCTGCGTATGCTGGGGCGAACTTTCTCCCCATTGCACACCCACACGTTTGTAAGTAGAAGTTACCATTGAATTCAAAGTCATTTCTAGTGAGCGTGAGGGTTAAGAGCTCTAACAACTGTTCTCCAGGACGTGTTGGGTCTGGGTATCTCGCGAACGCCGAGCGCACTGCTTTAACCCCCAGGTTTGTTTCTATGTTCGTATAGAGTGAGTCGACGTCTGCGGAAAAGAGCAGCGTGTGCGCTGGGACCGAGAGGTTACGCAAAAGGGACACAAAATGGTAAGTATCCTTCACATAACTCGCATGCTTATGGGAAATGGGGTTTATGTAATGGTCTATGTACTCCGCCACTCGATAAGACTCAGATCCGCAGTCACTGACTATTGGCCTGCCCTTAGGGAGGACGTGTGGGATGGTCCATGTCTCAGGTTCTTTGTGGATTTTAGGGAGCAAATAGAAAGTGCGCTGTCTCGGGTCATCGGGACCGTATAAAAAAAGTTTCTGCTTTCTATTGAGGAAGCCCAGTGTGGATATTCGGTCAATGCATTCTCTGACCAACGTCTGAGTCTCATTAAGCATGGGCTCTGTGAGGGGGGCATAGAATGTCACATCTCTGAGTTGCCGGTAAGCCTCACGCAAGTAGTTTGGTCTGTCCTGTATCACAATCTGTCCACCCTTATCCGCTGGTTTAATTATTATGTCCTCGTTTGAGGCCAGGTCCCTCAACTCACGTCTCTGTGAGGCAGAGATGTTATGCCTGGTCTCAGGCGTGGGAGAAAAAGCACTGAGTGCCTGTTGGTCCTTGTTAATCAAGGCCTGTATGAGGGGGGAGACTGCTGCCTGTTCCGGCTCCCAGGTGGACGGGCCCGTGAATGGTACGTGTGCGGTGTCACTCTCAAAATCAAAGTAATCCAGAATTTTTAAGCGTCTATGGTACAAGTGCAAGTCCCTCTGAATCTCTGTCTTGTCTATTTTAATAGGTGTGGGAACATAGGAGAGGCCTCTCTCCAATAGCTCCTGTTGGACCGTGGAGAGGCGGAAATCAGAGCAAAGGTTAGTGATGTTGGATGTGTGGGAGTTGGTGACCTGTTGGACCTCGGCTCCCCCTAACAGTTTAACTGGTCCCGCCAAGACTCTAGAATGGCACGGGCAGTCACCGGCGTCCAGTGGATGCCGTCCGCCAGTGTGCGGAATTTCAGTGGGTTTATTTCAGCGAGAAATCTGGCTCTTAGGGTCACCAACTCATTAAACCACCTGATGCTAAGCTGCTGCTCTCTATCAAAACTGGTGTGAATATTCAGTAAGGGGATATGGATAGCGGCGCATGGGAAGGAGAGCTCCGCCTGTCTCAGGAGTTTTAAGAGACTTTTTCTAAGAGTGGCCTCCTGGTTCCTGTTGTGGCAGTTGTTTATGCCCACCGAGAGAATGAGAATCTTAACCGAGTCAATGGGCTGAGGTAACTTACGCATGAGTTCAAAAAGGTGGTCCATATTGGCCCCAGGATAGCTATCAATCTGCATGTTCAAATCCTGAAAAGCTGGTATTTTGGAGAGATTGGAATCACCCAAGATGACCTGCGGCTTTCTGATCACAATGTTCCATTCCTGCGCTTTCCTACTGCTGTTCATATGTCTCAGAGGTTCTTGTGACGGCTGCTTTTGTACTTTGCCTTTCAGGCTTAATCTATTTCCGCGGCCGCCCGGCTGACTAAGAGGGGACACTGACGAGGGCTTTAATGATGTTAGCACGGCGGGAGTGGTGAGTTTGTTACTGCTACCCGCGCTCGTGTGACTGAAAGCGTCAGTGTTACCCAGTGTCAACCTGGCTGCGTTGGTAGAAGTACCGGGACTCGACAGTGTGAGGGGAGGAGGGCGTGGGGAGAGGCCCCCTGGCAGAGATGACTGGGAGGGTAGTATACTGCCTGCCGCCCCTGTGGGCCTAACCTGCACTCGGCTAGAAGAAGGTGTAATGCTAGCGTTGTTCAGTGTGTGTCCCAGGTCGGCCTCAGTCGCAGCTGGGCGCCGTGGAGCGGAGAGAGGGGGAGTGCCCTGCGGCTCAGCGGGAAGAGAAGGTTCAGATTGACTCGTACCCTCAAAGCATAGCTCTTGAGTAGGATCAGAGTGTCTCCTCATGTGTGTGTTAAACCTCGCTCTAGGCTCGCTGGCCACGCGCCCCTCAGTGCCACCCAGTGCACCCATGCCACGGACCTCAGCGTGGCTCTCGGGAACGGACAGGACCCCGTCAGAGAGGTGAGTCTGAAAAGTAGTGACGGGAGATGGTGTTATAGCTAACGAGCCCGTTACTGGCTCGTTAGAGGGGGAGCTATTCTCACCTACAGTGGTCGGCGAACTGGACTGAGTATTGGAGTCCAGATGGTGGGACAGGAGAGGCCGCTCCGCTGACGGTGTGTGATGGATTACCAGCTGAGAGGAGGTAAGAAGGTGTTTTCTATCGTGGGTTGAACTCTTACTCTGTTTCTCTGTTGTGTTTGTAGGTGTTGGCAGACCCTGTTCGTTAACCGATGGTCGGGTTCTCTGTTCCCGCTGGGGGAGAGGGGGCCACTGGCGCTGACTGGGGATCTCCAGAGGTGTTAAAGAGCGCGTCTGCAGTAACCTGGTCTTAAGGTGCTCTACCGCGGTAAGATCTAACTTCTTTCTATATCGTGTCCTAGCCCACCTGAAGGCTCTGTCGTATGCGGTGGTATTGTAAGGTTTAATCACCCCATAGATGGACTCCCTCACTTGCTCGTAATGTTTTGCTAATGTATTCAGATTGGACTCAATCCATCTGTTAGTGTTCTCCTTGATCTTTTCCAGTACCCAAGGACCCGGAGCTGCCGGTTTTACAAAAGTGGTTAGTGAATCCACTTTCCTCCTCATACCCAATGGAACTGACTTATCTCTATTGCATTTAGCTAGAATAGATAAATGATGCGTGCATTGCATCAGTTGAAAGTATTGCTTTGTTAAGAGCAGTTCCTCTCTATCTACTATTGGATATGGTCTATGCTCGGTTTGTCTATGTGTTTCAGACAGTGCACTAAAACGGTTGGACAGGAGCAGTGAAGGGGCCCTGCTACGTGCTGCCATCGAGGAGACTCTGTGGACCTGAGACGCTCTTGGAAGGGGTAAAACAATTATAAGCCTCGGTCAGAGGTCGGAGATGAGTCCAACCAAGGACTAGAAACAGAGCCTCTAGGGGCTTCTCAGTGTGGATATCTAGTAATGACTTGGGGATCAGTGTGGGCTATATATTAATCAAGGTGTACTGTAGTACAGAAGGCTAAGTTCAAGCTTCAGTTAAAGCTAAGACACACGACTGGGGGAGTAATGCGTTACCAAAAAAAGTCGGCTATGTCTCTAAATGCACTACGTGTGAGTAGGAGCAGAAAGGGGAAAAGC
Source organism: Sprattus sprattus (assembly GCF_963457725.1). NCBI lineage: Eukaryota > Metazoa > Chordata > Actinopteri > Clupeiformes > Clupeidae > Sprattus > Sprattus sprattus. The sequence goes on along the minus strand of NW_027666879.1, from coordinate 6,419 downwards.
AGGAATTCGTCACTGTAGAAAATGACTTAAACAAGGGTTAGGGTTAGGGTTAGGGTTAGGGTTAGGGTTAGGGTTAGGGTTAGGGTTAGGGTTAGGGTTAGGGTTAGGGTTAGGGTTAGGGTTAGGGTTAGGGTTAGGGTTAGGGTTAGGGTTAGGGTTAGGGTTAGGGTTAGGGTTAGGGTTAGGGTTAGGGTTAGGGTTAGGGTTAGGGTTAGGGTTAGGGTTAGGGTTAGGGTTAGGGTTAGGGTTAGGGTTAGGGTTAGGGTTAGGGTTAGGGTTAGGGTTAGGGTTAGGGTTAGGGTTAGGGTTAGGGTTAGGGTTAGGGTTAGGGTTAGGGTTAGGGTTAGGGTTAGGGTTAGGGTTAGGGTTAGGGTTAGGGTTAGGGTTAGGGTTAGGGTTAGGGTTAGGGTTAGGGTTAGGGTTAGGGTTAGGGTTAGGGTTAGGGTTTAGGGTTAGGGTTAGGGTTAGGGTTAGGGTTAGGGTTAGGGTTAGGGTTAGGGTTAGGGTTAGGGTTAGGGTTAGGGTTAGGGTTAGGGTTAGGGTTAGGGTTAGGGTTAGGGTTTAGGGTTAGGGTTAGGGTTAGGGTTAGGGTATAGGGATAAATACTACCAACCGGTCGACGACCGGTCTTTTTAAAGAGTTTTTTCAACTTTACTCCATGAAGGAAGGGTCTTAGAGAAAAATGGAGGACACACTCCAGATGCGCCTTTCGACGGCGGACACGCCTAAGTTGAAATTTTGTCGATCGGACTTACCGTTCAAAAGTTATTCCAAAAATAAGATTTTTTTTTGCTGTATCTCCGAAACCGGAAGTCTGAGCAAGTTGATTCCTCACTGTCGTCTTTGCCGACCCCAACTTTGGCACAGTGGATCAAGGTTATGAGTCTCTCAGACTTTCACTTCCGGAGTTATAGAGCAAAAGGTGTTTCCCCATTGACTTCAATGGGATTTTTTTTTTTTTTTCCTTAAGTCCAACCCTAGTGGTTTTTTTTAATGCTTCCTGGGAAAAGTTGTCAGAAGCACGTTTCAGACCCTGGGGAATCTATTGGACACCCTTTTTTGGTACATTTTTTTTCAAGTCAAATCAACCCAAGTCAAGTCAAGTCAACCCAAGTCAAGTCAACCCAAGTCAAGTCAAGTCAAGTCAAGTCAACCCAAGTCAAGTCAAGTCAAGTCAACCCAAGTCAAGTCAAGTCAATTTATTCCAAGTCAAGGCAAGTCAACCCAAGTCAACCCAAGTCAAGGCAAGTCAACCCAAGTCAATTAGGGTTAGGGTTAGGGTTAGGGTTAGGGTTAGGGTTAGGGTTAGGGTTAGGGTTAGGGTTAGGGTTAGGGTTAGGGTTAGGGTTAGGGTTAGGGTTAGGGTTAGGGTTAGGGTTAGGGTTAGGGTTAGGGTTAGGGTTAGGGTTAGGGTTAGGGTTAGGGTTAGGGTTAGGGTTAGGGTTAGGGTTAGGGTTAGGGTTAGGGTTAGGGTTAGGGTTAGGGTTAGGGTTAGGGTTAGGGTTAGGGTTAGGGTTAGGGTTAGGGTTAGGGTTAGGGTTAGGGTTAGGGGGTTAGGGTTAGGGTTAGGGTTAGGGTTAGGGTTAGGGTTAGGGTTAGGGTTAGGGTTAGGGTTAGGGTTAGGGTTAGGGTTAGGGTTAGGGTTAGGGTTAGGGTTAGGGTTAGGGTTAGGGTTAGGGTTAGGGTTAGGGTTAGGGTTAGGGTTAGGGTTAGGGTTAGGGTTAGGGTTAGGGTTAGGGTTAGGGTTAGGGTTAGGGTTAGGGTTAGGGTTAGGGTTAGGGTTAGGGTTAGGGTTAGGGTTAGGGTTAGGGTTAGGGTTAGGGTTAGGGTTAGGGTTAGGGTTAGGGTTAGGGTTAGGGTTAGGGTTAGGGTTAGGGTTAGGGTTAGGGTTAGGGTTAGGGTTAGGGTTAGGGTTAGGGTTAGGGTTAGGGTTAGGGTTAGGGTTAGGGTTAGGGTTAGGGTTAGGGTTAGGGTTAGGGTTAGGGTTAGGGTTAGGGTTAGGGTTAGGGTTAGGGTTAGGGTTAGGGTTAGGGTTAGGGTTAGGGTTAGGGTTAGGGTTAGGGTTAGGGTTAGGGTTAGGGTTAGGGTTAGGGTTAGGGTTAGGGTTAGGGTTAGGGTTAGGGTTAGGGTTAGGGTTAGGGTTAGGGTTAGGGTTAGGGTTAGGGTTAGGGTTAGGGTTAGGGTTAGGGTTAGGGTTAGGGTTAGGGTTAGGGTTAGGGTTAGGGTTAGGGTTAGGGTTAGGGTTAGGGTTAGGGTTAGGGTTAGGGTTAGGGTTAGGGTTAGGGTTAGGGTTAGGGTTAGGGTTAGGGTTAGGGTTAGGGTTAGGGTTAGGGTTAGGGTTAGGGTTAGGGTTAGGGTTAGGGTTAGGGTTAGGGTTAGGGTTAGGGTTAGGGTTAGGGTTAGGGTTAGGGTTAGGGTTAGGGTTAGGGTTAGGGTTAGGGTTAGGGTTAGGGTTAGGGTTAGGGTTAGGGTTAGGGTTAGGGTTAGGGTTAGGGTTAGGGTTAGGGTTAGGGTTAGGGTTAGGGTTAGGGTTAGGGTTAGGGTTAGGGTTAGGGTTAGGGTTAGGGTTAGGGTTAGGGTTAGGGTTAGGGTTAGGGTTAGGGTTAGGGTTAGGGTTAGGGTTAGGGTTAGGGTTAGGGTTAGGGTTAGGGTTAGGGTTAGGGTTAGGGTTAGGGTTAGGGTTAGGGTTAGGGTTAGGGTTAGGGTTAGGGTTAGGGTTAGGGTTAGGGTTAGGGTTAGGGTTAGGGTTAGGGTTAGGGTTAGGGTTAGGGTTAGGGTTAGGGTTAGGGTTAGGGTTAGGGTTAGGGTTAGGGTTAGGGTTAGGGTTAGGGTTAGGGTTAGGGTTAGGGTTAGGGTTAGGGTTAGGGTTAGGGTTAGGGTTAGGGTTAGGGTTAGGGTTAGGGTTAGGGTTAGGGTTAGGGTTAGGGTTAGGGTTAGGGTTAGGGTTAGGGTTAGGGTTAGGGTTAGGGTTAGGGTTAGGGTTAGGGTTAGGGTTAGGGTTAGGGTTAGGGTTAGGGTTAGGGTTAGGGTTAGGGTTAGGGTTAGGGTTAGGGTTAGGGTTAGGGTTAGGGTTAGGGTTAGGGTTAGGGTTAGGGTTAGGGTTAGGGTTAGGGTTAGGGTTAGGGTTAGGGTTAGGGTTAGGGTTAGGGTTAGGGTTAGGGTTAGGGTTAGGGTTAGGGTTAGGGTTAGGGTTAGGGTTAGGGTTAGGGTTAGGGTTAGGGTTAGGGTTAGGGTTAGGGTTAGGGTTAGGGTTAGGGTTAGGGTTAGGGTTAGGGTTAGGGTTAGGGTTAGGGTTAGGGTTAGGGTTAGGGTTAGGGTTAGGGTTAGGGTTAGGGTTAGGGTTAGGGTTAGGGTTAGGGTTAGGGTTAGGGTTAGGGTTAGGGTTAGGGTTAGGGTTAGGGTTAGGGTTAGGGTTAGGGTTAGGGTTAGGGTTAGGGTTAGGGTTAGGGTTAGGGTTAGGGTTAGGGTTAGGGTTAGGGTTAGGGTTAGGGTTAGGGTTAGGGTTAGGGTTAGGGTTAGGGTTAGGGTTAGGGTTAGGGTTAGGGTTAGGGTTAGGGTTAGGGTTAGGGTTAGGGTTAGGGTTAGGGTTAGGGTTAGGGTTAGGGTTAGGGTTAGGGTTAGGGTTAGGGTTAGGGTTAGGGTTAGGGTTAGGGTTAGGGTTAGGGTTAGGGTTAGGGTTAGGGTTAGGGTTAGGGTTAGGGTTAGGGTTAGGGTTAGGGTTAGGGTTAGGGTTAGGGTTAGGGTTAGGGTTAGGGTTAGGGTTAGGGTTAGGGTTAGGGTTAGGGTTAGGGTTAGGGTTAGGGTTAGGGTTAGGGTTAGGGTTAGGGTTAGGGTTAGGGTTAGGGTTAGGGTTAGGGTTAGGGTTAGGGTTAGGGTTAGGGTTAGGGTTAGGGTTAGGGTTAGGGTTAGGGTTAGGGTTAGGGTTAGGGTTAGGGTTAGGGTTAGGGTTAGGGTTAGGGTTAGGGTTAGGGTTAGGGTTAGGGTTAGGGTTAGGGTTAGGGTTAGGGTTAGGGTTAGGGTTAGGGTTAGGGTTAGGGTTAGGGTTAGGGTTAGGGTTAGGGTTAGGGTTAGGGTTAGGGTTAGGGTTAGGGTTAGGGTTAGGGTTAGGGTTAGGGTTAGGGTTAGGGTTAGGGTTAGGGTTAGGGTTAGGGTTAGGGTTAGGGTTAGGGTTAGGGTTAGGGTTAGGGTTAGGGTTAGGGTTAGGGTTAGGGTTAGGGTTAGGGTTAGGGTTAGGGTTAGGGTTAGGGTTAGGGTTAGGGTTAGGGTTAGGGTTAGGGTTAGGGTTAGGGTTAGGGTTAGGGTTAGGGTTAGGGTTAGGGTTAGGGTTAGGGTTAGGGTTAGGGTTAGGGTTAGGGTTAGGGTTAGGGTTAGGGTTAGGGTTAGGGTTAGGGTTAGGGTTAGGGTTAGGGTTAGGGTTAGGGTTAGGGTTAGGGTTAGGGTTAGGGTTAGGGTTAGGGTTAGGGTTAGGGTTAGGGTTAGGGTTAGGGTTAGGGTTAGGGTTAGGGTTAGGGTTAGGGTTAGGGTTAGGGTTAGGGTTAGGGTTAGGGTTAGGGTTAGGGTTAGGGTTAGGGTTAGGGTTAGGGTTAGGGTTAGGGTTAGGGTTAGGGTTAGGGTTAGGGTTAGGGTTAGGGTTAGGGTTAGGGTTAGGGTTAGGGTTAGGGTTAGGGTTAGGGTTAGGGTTAGGGTTAGGGTTAGGGTTAGGGTTAGGGTTAGGGTTAGGGTTAGGGTTAGGGTTAGGGTTAGGGTTAGGGTTAGGGTTAGGGTTAGGGTTAGGGTTAGGGTTAGGGTTAGGGTTAGGGTTAGGGTTAGGGTTAGGGTTAGGGTTAGGGTTAGGGTTAGGGTTAGGGTTAGGGTTAGGGTTAGGGTTAGGGTTAGGGTTAGGGTTAGGGTTAGGGTTAGGGTTAGGGTTAGGGTTAGGGTTAGGGTTAGGGTTAGGGTTAGGGTTAGGGTTAGGGTTAGGGTTAGGGTTAGGGTTAGGGTTAGGGTTAGGGTTAGGGTTAGGGTTAGGGTTAGGGTTAGGGTTAGGGTTAGGGTTAGGGTTAGGGTTAGGGTTAGGGTTAGGGTTAGGGTTAGGGTTAGGGTTAGGGTTAGGGTTAGGGTTAGGGTTAGGGTTAGGGTTAGGGTTAGGGTTAGGGTTAGGGTTAGGGTTAGGGTTAGGGTTAGGGTTAGGGTTAGGGTTAGGGTTAGGGTTAGGGTTAGGGTTAGGGTTAGGGTTAGGGTTAGGGTTAGGGTTAGGGTTAGGGTTAGGGTTAGGGTTAGGGTTAGGGTTAGGGTTAGGGTTAGGGTTAGGGTTAGGGTTAGGGTTAGGGTTAGGGTTAGGGTTAGGGTTAGGGTTAGGGTTAGGGTTAGGGTTAGGGTTAGGGTTAGGGTTAGGGTTAGGGTTAGGGTTAGGGTTAGGGTTAGGGTTAGGGTTAGGGTTAGGGTTAGGGTTAGGGTTAGGGTTAGGGTTAGGGTTAGGGTTAGGGTTAGGGTTAGGGTTAGGGTTAGGGTTAGGGTTAGGGTTAGGGTTAGGGTTAGGGTTAGGGTTAGGGTTAGGGTTAGGGTTAGGGTTAGGGTTAGGGTTAGGGTTAGGGTTAGGGTTAGGGTTAGGGTTAGGGTTAGGGTTAGGGTTAGGGTTAGGGTTAGGGTTAGGGTTAGGGTTAGGGTTAGGGTTAGGGTTAGGGTTAGGGTTAGGGTTAGGGTTAGGGTTAGGGTTAGGGTTAGGGTTAGGGTTAGGGTTAGGGTTAGGGTTAGGGTTAGGGTTAGGGTTAGGGTTAGGGTTAGGGTTAGGGTTAGGGTTAGGGTTAGGGTTAGGGTTAGGGTTAGGGTTAGGGTTAGGGTTAGGGTTAGGGTTAGGGTTAGGGTTAGGGTTAGGGTTAGGGTTAGGGTTAGGGTTAGGGTTAGGGTTAGGGTTAGGGTTAGGGTTAGGGTTAGGGTTAGGGTTAGGGTTAGGGTTAGGTTAGGGTTAGGGTTAGGGTTAGGGTTAGGGTGGTTAGGGTTAGGAGGGTTAGGGTTAGGGTTAGGGTTAGGGTTAGGGTTAGGGTTAGGGTTAGGGTTAGGGTTAGGGTTAGGGTTAGGGTTAGGGTTAGGGTTAGGGTTAGGGTTAGGGTTAGGGTTAGGGTTAGGGTTAGGGTTAGGTTGGTAGGGTTAGGGTTAGGGTTAGGGTTAGGGTTAGGGTTAGGGTTAGGGTTAGGGTTAGGGTAGGGTTAGGGTTAGGTGTTAGGGTTAGGGTTAGGGTGGTTAGGGTTAGGGTTAGGGTTAGGGTTAGGGTTAGGGTTAGGGTTAGGGTTAGGGTTAGGGTTAGGGTTAGGGTTAGGGTTAGGGTTAGGGTTAGGGTTAGGGTTAGGGTTAGGGTTAGGGTTGGTTAGGGTTAGGGTTAGGGTTAGGGTTAGGGTTAGGGTTAGGGTTAGGGTTAGGGTTAGGGTTAGGGTTAGGGTTAG